>NC_056510.1:6260432-6287669 GCF_014905685.2 Nematolebias whitei | reverse complement strand
TATCTATCTATCTATCTATCTATCTATCTATCTATCTATCTATCTATCTATCTATCTATCTCCTATCTTATCTGATCTGATCTGATCTGATCTGATCTGATCTGATCTGGGACCTTGGTCTGAATTTTGTACCATAAACATGAAAATATGAGCTGGTATGACAATAAAAAATCCTGGAATCTTTGCTAGCTAAGAAGCTAAATACGTAGCACTCTGCTTTACATCACACAACCTAATCAACACTTTTAAATGTAGATATATGTTGCAGCTTCTTGTTGCATATCTTTTCAAACACACAGCTAGTTTTAACCTTTAATTTATCCAATAAGCATACAATATATTTCTGACAGAAAATGGAGGATTTCCTTTAGTTACCTTTGTACAGATGAACATGTGGTACTTCCTGTTTATAACTGTTGTATTCAGCTGCTCATGACGTCGGCTGCTGGGCTTCATCATCTTTGCATTTTTCTAGACCCCGTTAAGGTTTTGGAAATGGAATAAACTTTATCCCACCCTCTAAACTTTCAGGGTAACACTGTCTGAATTACATGATCTCCACTGACAAAGTTCAACCATTTTTTTTATGATTTTTCATGAAATCCCTCTGACCACAAAGTGTTCATAATGCAAAACCACAAAATGTTGTTGGAGGAAAAAGTGGGTAGAGCTCCTGCTGGTAAGGGGCGTTCACTTGGGGACAAATTGAGGTTGCTGACAAGACTACTGGGCTGATTGACAGATGGCGTCGAGGATCTGACTCATGCAACAACAAAAACATAGATTTTACTGTCCAGTTTAAGTGTCATCATTTATTCAATTTTTACTCCAAATTTATTAAATATTTTGGTGAATCTGAGGTTTGAGAACTGACTTTCTTTACAAAATCCCAATGATGTTTTCTTAATTTTTCAGGGGTGCTGAGTTAAAATTTAGTGGTGCTTGAGCACCCCCCAAAAGAGGCTAAAATCACCACTGGTTACACCACACCAGATTTGTCTCATTCTCTGTAAATTTATAGACATTTTTGTTTTGGCTAAAGTTGATTGGCTCTGGGGGCCATCTTCAATTGGTTTCACTCTGAATAGTCAGTTGTAGAGTTACACCCATGGATCAGTTTCTGAGAGTTGCACTGAAAACTGTTCAGAATATCTAACATGTGATAAACCACACATAGAGATACAAGTAAAAACATTATCACTCGTTCACCTTTGGCAGCGGGTGAGAACGAGCTACAGTAATTTATGAGCCGTCGATGTTCATGGTTGAAAACCAAAAGTTGATAAATGTAGTAAAACGCAACAAGTGGGAGCCGTTGAGTAATTAATTTAAATACTTTTTACATGAAGAGAATAAATAATCTCCAGCTGTTTGGGACCAAGTGTCTAGTTTTACAGAAATACAACCTGTCCTCTCAGTGCTGGTGGTTTCAGCTGAACTTACAAATATGAAAAAATAAATAAAAAAATCAAAATGCAGAGCTTGTTTTGGTGAAATGCACTTTCCACTGTAAATAAATAGTTACTGGATGAATTGTGTGAAATTGATGACGTAGCAGTTGCACAGTGCTGCAGCAGAAAACTGGTACACAAAAACAAGACGGGTTTGAAGTCCGAGTCATGTTGTCAAATTTAATATTTCATTGTTTCATTTGGGCTCTCTCTGACTGATTGTAGCTTTATTCTAAACACAGTGTGACATGATTAGTTTACCGGGCCCTCCTTTGGACCCGGGTCCTGTTTAAGCTCCAGCAGTAAACTGCCACCTTTAGTTAAGTTCAGTCTTAAATGTGATGTAAACACTACGGTTCTGTAAACTCAAGCTTGGCCGTAATGTCAGCAACTCACCGTCACACACCAGCATTACATCTCAGCTTTCTTACTGGTTCTCCTCCCACCACAGTAAAACGTCTCTCCCATCATCCATCTGGTCCGTTTGACAGCTATTAGAAATCTGAGGCGTGTTTTTGTTTTCTTATTTTAAGCGTCCGTCCACATTTTTAATATATTCACTGTAAAAACTGCTAATGGGACCCAAAATTTTTAATGACTCAACTCAGCTGGGTTTACGGTTCAGACTAGTGAGTGTTCTGTGAGTGCAGATGAACATTACCCTGGTGAGAGGAGGGAGCAGGTGGAGGAGAGCTCGGAGAGGTGCAGTTATACAAAAAGAGGAGACCAAGACGGGGAGACTGAGATGGTTTGGACATGTCCAGAGTAGGGACAGTGGAATCTTTGGACAAAGAATGCTGAATACGGAGAGTCAGACAGGAAACGAAGACCACAGAGAAGGTTCAAGGATGCGGAGGACTGGAGTGGCCAAGGAGGATGCTGGGAAATGGAGGCAGATGGTCCTCTGTGGAGAGCTGTTAGAACATGTTGTAGCAGCTAAAGTCACTGCCTTCACTAAAAGTGAGCTTTTTAATTTTTTAAAATTCTTATTAGTTTGACTCCACTGCGTTTGCTGGAAACATAAGAAACGGAGCTTAAATATTAGGACATTTATAGATGTAAAACAGGATTCACTTCAGATATAACATTAAAGTTTGTCTGTGAAATTCAACCATCAAATAACATAAGACGATTTAATTATGAACAGTTGAGGTTCAAACAATAAAGAAGAACAAGAAGTCTGGGAAACCTGTTGGAATTTACAACAGAAAAATGAAAATTAAGATTTCGAAAACTGTATTTACAAAAGTAGTTTTTGTTTGAAAAAAAGTTTCTATGAAAATCTGACTCTTTCTTTCCTTTTTAGTTTCTACTAAAAAAGATTAAATTTATGCAAAACATATGTATGCATATTTAATCACTGAAATCCTGAAGCAGACATTTTTACCTAAATGAAATCTGTACATTCAGACACATTCATAGTTCAGATATTAATATTACACGGGACTCTTCTGTCCTGCAGGACGTGTCCTCTCACTGGGACATTAACCTGAACCTGCTGTTCATTCACTTTTAATTTTTCAATTCCCAACATTTACATTTTGTGACTTTTAAAAAGAAATTGTTTTATTTTATTAATTCAACATTTATTTATACAGTTTAGTCTCATTGAGTCACGAGGACTCGTATACAAGAGAGACCTGGTTTAGACAGACAACATATAAAGTACAGACAACATTAAAAAATAAAAATGCAATTAAAGTTAAAGCAGTGAAATAAAACAATAAAATCAAGGTGCCGAATACAACAAGTAAAATACTAAAAACAAAAACATATTTGCTTTCATGTTTCTATTGACGTTCTCAAATGGTTAAAAACCCCTAAAGAAATTAAGGTGGACAGTTTCAGTTCTTGTTGCAAGGTGTTGCAGGAGCAAAGGTCTTTTTGCAAAGTTCAGTCTGCACTGAGGGGACGCTGCAGGTAATGATGGCCTGAGAGCGCACGCTGTAACTGCACTGATGACATGACATGTGGGAGGAGATATAAGAAGGCACCAGACCAAGAAGTGATTTATAGATGAAAATGAAACGGTATGAGACCCTATATGTACACCTACTTCGAATGTTATCAGCCATTAAATGGCCGTTATTATTTATCATCCCCATATGTAGAGGTCAGAGTGCCCCTCCTGAACCTCCTAGTGGGTTTAAAGGTACGTTGTTAGCGATGATAATAGGTTCAGTTTTTAGCTTTGTTAGAGCTCATAATAGCTTCACGTGGTTAGGTTTAGAGTAAAGGGCCTGGCGGTTAGGTTTAGGGTCTTGGTTAGGTTTAGGCACAAGGGTAAGGGGGTTAAGTTTAGGGTTGGTCCTCTGGGTCAGTTGTAAGTTTAGGGTTAGGAAAAGGGTTACATAAGCTGAAAAAAAAAAAAAAAAAAAAGACACTTCCTGGTTTACCCCTGTGCGACGCTGCCTATTATCAGCAATAATAACGTACCTTTAAACCTACTAGGAGGTAGGTGGGACAGTCTCATCACTACATATGGGGATGATAACTAATAACGGCCATTTAATGAACTGATAACATCCGATGCCACTCACATGTAGATGATGATGCAGCTGACCAAGGAGTACAGGGTGTAGTGATGGGTACAGTAATTATGAGTTATGAATCATAATACTCCATGGTAGACAGCATCCAACATCTGCAAGGAGCTGGCAGGGGCATTCATGTAAATAATGACACCATAACTGATGGCTGGTATGAAAGTAGCAGCTACAAGGCGCTTCCTGCATTCAAAGTTAACAAAGATCTATTTCTGAAAAATAAACCCAGTTTTAATTTCAGTTTCTTTATCAAGTTTTCGATATGTGGTTTAAAAGAGAGATGTGCATCGACAAAGATTCCCAAATATTTTTAAGAATCTACAAACTCAATAGGAACACGATGCATGGATGAGACAGGAAGGGCTGCTGGTAGCATCTTTCTGTTTGAAAACCACATCCCTTTGGTTTTATCAGCATTCAGCACCAGTTTGAGATGGAATAAATCAAACTGAATGATGTCAACTGCAGACTGTTGAAACGGGAAAACCTTGGCTTGGCAATAAACAACAGTATCATCAGCAAAGAGATGAAAGGATGCGTCAGGAATGTTTTGATCTACCGGTATTATATGCCTGGTCTATTTATACTACGGTACATATATTTGCATGTTTTTGTTACAAATTGTTGAAGAATGTTTGTTTTTTTATGTCTAATAAGTTCTATTAATCCCAAATGGGGAAATAAAAATGTACACCAAACTAACGCCAGGTCTCAGGGGAGGCTTCACAGAAACGTCTTCATCCATTGATTCACGTTTCTGACAAAACTAGAGGAACTGAAGAAACACTTGTTCAGTGGAACCCAGAGACGAACACATCCATGTGAAGCAAACCGTCTCCTGTTGAAATACAAAAAATATCTCCCAGTTGGCAGCTGATTGTTTAGTCTCACGTCCATCTTTTTTTGTTCGTTCTTTTGGACGGAAACAAGTTGGATGAAGAAAATAGAAGACATAGAGTCTGCCAGACGCACTAATTCATGCCATGAAAACACAGCCTGTTTGCCTGAAGAGGCCCGTGTCGGAGCAGCAGTTAACTAAATAAGCTTTGTTGGGTCTCACTATCAAAGTCACGCTCCGTAGAGGAAGATTTATAGCCACATCATTGTTGTTGTATAAATAACGGGGAAAAGAACCCCCGGCAGTCGTGTGATTTATAAACCTTTGTGTCACCACGTGTTGGTCCTTGCAGAAACTGCTCATCGCTCGAGGCCGGCCGGCCCGTCGGTGCCGTGTTTCAGCCGGGCTCAGAACGAGACTGCGTGTCACTGAAGGTGTGCTAATGTGAAAGAAATGCGAGTCTTTGACAGAGGCCGGCTGCTCTGTTGACACCGTGTGGGCTATGAAGAAAGCACGCAGCTGTTTTAGAGAATACCACCAAGAAGCTGCTCCAGTTTAGGCCCACGTCCTCCCAAAGTACCGTTAAACTCATTAAAAGGAATGAAGCATTATTATCAGCTCAGCAGTATTCAATATAGTAGCTTTAAAGGAATAGTTTGGGCATGCTGAAGTGGGTTTGTGTGTTAGTTTTAGTGTCTTTTGGCCATTTACAGCATAAAGTTGTAGAGGTGTGGCACACCGGGGTCACCTTGAGGTCTGATGTTGCAGAAGTTCTTAAACTGTCTGCTGAAATAAACTCTGTTGTGTTCGTAAAAAGACTGAATAAAAACATTCCCATGAACCGCTGTGAACTGTTCCACCCAGAGGGGCCAGGAAGCGAACCTGCAGCCTTCCTGCTGTGAGGTCGCAGCTCCAACCACTGAACTACTGTGCTGAAATTCACCAACAACTGAAACTGAGCGGGTGCAAAAGTTCATAAAAGGACATTTTCATGAACCAGTACGACTGTTTGAAGATTGTTGTTTTATAAGAGCAATCCACTTTAGAAATTGGTTAAACTAATAATAATAATAATAATAATAATAATAATAATAATAATAATAATAGGTAGGGATTATGTGTTTTGCTCAAGGACAGTAGAATATGTAAGTCTGACATGAAATCAAACCTGTGACTTTCTGGTCCCAACATGAGGGTCCAACCACTGTTCCACGTTGAAAATAAATAATTAAATCAATAAATAATTATTATTTTTGAGTTTTACCTGCTACCTGTTTTGTCTGCACCCTTGGCTCCGCCCATCATTGACGAGTCATTATAAAGGCAGATAGTTCCTCAGCCTAGGCCGGGTCGTGCTGCATCAACGACCCAACACCTGCTGTGCTTTACTTTAACCCTCAGATTAAAAGTTAATCTGGTTTTTGCATCGAAATAAATCCACGCACCTACAATCAGCCCTCACATGAAAACCAGGTCCTTTTGTCAGCGTCTGCATGCATTCTTATTGGAAAGTCCCGTTTTAAACGTCAGACCTGCACATTTTAAGGATAAGTCAGTTTTACAGGCGTGAGCTGGAGATGATCAAAGTGGTGTTTTTATGTTAATAACATCTTGAGGAGTAAAAAGGTTCAGACTGATCTGTGTGATGACATGACAGCAGCTTTTAACAGCCATGAGTTGTGGCTCTTATTAATATTTCTGAGGAGCTGTTGGCAGATTTGGAGGACAATGGTAAAATATTCTTCCACGGCGCTGTAAAGATTCATGGCGGCGTCGCGCCGTTCCTGCAGGAAGAGACTTGAGTTGTAACAGTTTCGCACATAAAAGCCTCCTTCTGAAGTGCAGAGTGTGAAGTGAGTTAAATGGAGCTCAAATCTTAGCATGTGGTTATCTAACTGCTAAAAGCTCATGGGACTCCCTCCTGCTCATTTAAAAATATAACTTCCAGAGCGACGGCACCCTTTGTTCCAGAGTTTTCCTTCATGATTCAGATAAAAGTCACGGCTGAGGCGTCTTTTAGAGAGTGGCCTTTGCATGTGACTGAGATGTTGTGGCTTCATGTGGACAGAAATGCACGAGTCATGCTTCTATAATCCAAAAATATAATTTATAAATGATCGAGCTTTGAGTTTAGAACGGCATCTGCAGTCGTTTACCACTTTAGGCCATTTAGAAGAAGAACAAAGCTCAAAGATATGGAAAAACAAGATTTTTAATATTTAATGACACAAATACATTCAGTTAACAAAACACAAAAAAATAAAGACCTGGCTAAACCCCGACGTTTTGATCAAATTAAACTTGTTGTAAATTTTATTATATGCTTTGTATATATTTTTTAGATTAAATATTATTTGAAAGAAAACATCTAATTCGAATGTGTTTTTCAAAAATCTTTGTAAATTTCATGACACTGAGTGGACAAAGTAACGACTCGGAGAAGCCTAAAAGAATACAGAATAAAGTTCTTCAAGATATTTTACGTTGAGTCTTAATCTGTCCCAGAAGATTAACTTCATTTAATGTTCGGTCTCTGTTCCTTCATCTGTATTCATGTTTTCACGTCTATCTGTGGACTGTTGGGGATCTCCATCCATCATCTTCCTCTTGTTCTGAAGTCAGGTCTCGGGGGCAGCAGCCTGAGCAGGGAGCATCTCCTTCCACAGTCACCTCTTCCAGCTCTTCTGGGAGGACTCCAAGGAGTTCCCAGGCCAACCAAGAGACATATTCTCTTCAGCGTGTCCAGAGTCTCCTCCCTGTCAGACATGCCCAAAGCGCGTCCCCAGGGAGCATCCTTACCAGATGCCTGAACCACCTCGACCTGCTCCTCTCAATGTGGAGGAGCAGCGGTTCTACTCACGAGTTTCTCCTGATAACTGAACTTCTGTCTCAAAGGGAGAGTCCAGCTACCTGCAGAGGAAACTTATTCCAACCGCCTGTATCCACGATCTCATTCTTTCAGTTACTTTAAAAAAAATTTACATTCAACTTTTATTTATACAGGTTAATCCCATTGAGCCTCAGGGTCTCATTTCCAAGAGAGACCTGTTTTTTTTTAGACAAAGATTGATGAAAAATTGATAAAGGGTGCATACAAATTGAGAATAACAAGTGAAACTAAAATGGTATTTAAAAGAAGATGTAACAAAAAACAAACGACAAAAAAAAAAAAAACGGTACCGGTAGGTTGTAAGGCGATGTAGAAAACTAAAAACGGGAACATGTCGGTGATGTTTTTTCCCGGGAACTTAGCAGATGTTTGAGGCCACTTAGCGAGGTCAAGGTCGAGAGCTTCAGATCTTTTTACAACATATTCCAGGAAACGGGAGCGGAGGAGGAGAAGGTCCTCTTGCCTAGTTCAGTCCTCACTGAGGGAGCACTGCAGGTAATAATGTCCTGAGAGCGCACGCTGTAGCTGCACTCACGCAGAGACATGTAGGAGGAGATGCATGAAAGTAACAGACCAAGTAGTGATTTAAAGATGAAAATGTACCAGTGAAAGAGTCTATGTGAAGTTAATGATGTCCAGATAACCAGTGAGTACAGGGTGCAGTGGTGGGTACGATAGTTACATCCAGTTATGAGACAACCCAAAGTTCATGGCCATAAGTGAGTACATGACATATCATAATGTTTTTTTTATCAAAAGTCTAATAAGAACCAGATGCTATTTCATGTCCTGATAAATAAACCCTTAAGTTTAAAAACAACTGGTGCATCATGAGCCTGTTGACAAAGTATCATACAGCAATCTAAAGCAAGGGTCCGGACAAGTAAAGACCTTGTGTTATATTTGACCTTGATTTGTGACCTTGACTTTAGAGATGGAGTGATGAAAAGTGGACACAACGCTTCAATAGGGATGATGTGTAAGAAATTTCTTTAAATTATCTGAGCGGGTCAGAGTTTATGAGAAGTTTTAGAGACTGTAGCGGTGTAGATTCTCAGACCATAATGTGCCCTCCTCCCCCGGCTGGGCATATAAAAATAGTTTTTTACATTCACTCTTCCTCTTTCAATATATGCAGAGGCTTGTTCTCTGAAACCAAACAGCACTGAGCAGATCGGGGGTAATGTGAGGTTCAGAGTCTTGCCCCAGGACATGTGGACACCATGAGGGTTTGGGGATCAAATCGACATTCTTCTGGGTGAAGGGCGACCAATCTGCAACCGAGGCACAGCTTTCCCCTACAATCCTAACTAAATGATAGTCCTGGTAAGGAACAACGGTTTTTATGCACATACTTAAACAAGTCACATCATGGTTCTGAGGAAACAAAGGCCATTTTCATGAAAATATATTCCTCATACATTAAAGAGCATGCTTATCTTTGACAGAGCAGCTGTAAAATGTGCAAATTGTATGTAGTGTTAATAGGAGAGGGCTTTGTGAGCGTGTTAGCATGCTGCATGAACCGAGTGCGCTGCCTTTGTTGCTGATTACCACTTCTGTTCTTTAGTCTCATCTGATTAGAAATCAGCTTTCTGTCCTCAAGCTCATTTATTCTTTGTGTTTCTTTGCTTTTTCATCCATTCACAATGACGCAGCCAGAAGTCATGGCTGCTGATTTTCTTTCAGGCCACGCTGGTTCTGAATGCAAAAAGGTTGCACACATGTTTATGGATTTGTGTCACATGCAGCTGGCCATGCATGCACAATGTGACTCAGTAATGAAGCACAAGACAAAGAGTTTACTTTGTGGATGCTCCGTTTTCTTCATATCAGCAAGTTCTCCTTCACACAACATTCATTCATTTCTGTTTTCACACACAATGAGTCTCACACTGCAGCCAGACTTCATCATTTTCTAATGATGCTCAACCCATCGAGCGTATGATAAGTTATATTTGCCTGATTGCACTTGATTGTCTCCCCTTCTTGTAACATTAAAAGGCTCTAAATCAAATGAGGGCTCCAGACCTTCGTGCGGCTCTTGGTTGTGGCATCAGATCTGAGCCTCCCCTTCTTCTCTTAGCAGAGATAATCTGGTTTCCAATGGCAACGGCCGCTAACAGCTTCCTATTAGAGAGCAGACTGAAATAATGGAGGGAAAATAGTAAAACAGCCCAGGATAAATGTTCAGAAGGAGCACCCTGTGTTGCCTAAATGGACTCTGAAGTGGCTGAAGGTAAAATAACAAATACACTTTGTCAGATGAGGAGTCTTAGACGGAGGGAGCATTCAGCTTTGTGAGCGAGCCCAGAATGGACCCAGCAATCATGGACTCATTAAGGCAGAGGTAGGTAGTAATAGTTTGGTACCATGAAAAAAAACATTAACTGGAGAAATTGCATTTCTTGCGAAAATGTAATGTGAATGCGGAAAAACAGCTAAAATTAGCTACAAACATGCTGAAATTCAGCTGAAATGGAAGAACAAGGCTAAATTAGCAGAATAACACAGAAAGAACATATTTGCCAATTTAAGTTTAAATAAACAGCAATGAGCAAACAATTTGGGAAATTAGCTAAAAAAAAGCAAACATTGGCAAAAAATGCTGAAAAGTCAGGAAAAAGCTGAAACTGCCCAAAGGAAGTGGAAGGAGGTGAAATTGTGGAATTATTCAAACTGTATTTAGACAGGTTAATCCCACAGAGCCTCGGAGACTCATTTACAAGTGAGACCTGAATTTTAACAGAGTGATGACAACAGTGGACGATCATAAAGGATGCGTACAAATTCAATTTTTTTAACAAGTGAAAATAAAATGGTAATTAAATAACACATAGGAAATGAAACAAAGAAATGCAATTTTTCTAGTTTCAGCCTTTTCTGCAATTTCAGCTACTATTTAGCTGTTTTAGGCTAATTTTTGAGCTCATTTGAATTCTTTTCACTTCCTTCTGATAGTTTAAGCTTCTTTTGCATTTTCAGCAGATTTTCAGCTGTCTTTTTGTTTTGCTAATTTCCTAATATTTGTGCTCATTTCTGCTTATTTAAACCTAATTCAGCAAATTTGTTCTTTCTGCTTTCTTATAATTTAGGCTTGCTCCATTTCAGCTACAATTCAACATGTCTTTAGCTCATTTCAGCTGTGATTTTGCAAATGCTTCATTAATAAGCATCCGCACTGCATTTTCGCAGGAAATGCAGTTTCTCGAGTTGTATTTTAACACCTCCTGTAGGCAAGTTGTGAAACATCTGGGACTTGTTCTGTTTTAAATTATGCAAATTTAAGACTGAGGTTGCAAAGACTGTAAATATTTATTGTTTCACACATTTTGTTGCATTTTCTGTGCCATGTTCAGGATGACCTCCGACATGTCGCCCGTCATTCTTTGGTCTGAACCTTTCCTAACGGCTTCACAACACTCTGGGCTTGAAGATCATTTCCAGTGACCGTTGTTCTCAGATGTTCAGTTGTTGTTTTTTTTTGTTCTTCTGAAAATAATGAAACTTGAGATGGCGGAGAGAGTCTCACTGGTTTCCTGCAGGGATCTAATCAGATGGCAGCATCAGTGTTTGCATCATTCTACCTCGACTCAACAGATGTGCAGGAAGTTCACACCAGAGTAATTATACCTTCTTTTATGTGGATTCAGCATGTCCGTACGCTATTTGTGTTGAAAATCGCATCTGCCCCGCTTCACCCCTTGGCACCTTCCCTTGCAGTTTCCAGCAGTGTTCCTGCCAAAACCAGCGAAGAAGAATGGCGACGAGGGAAGGGAAGAATAGAGGAGCAGTCGCAGCTCTTTGCGTGCTGCTGGTAATTAAACAAAGACGAGACGGACTGAGGTCACACCTGCACAGTATGCCTGTCATGTATCTTCTATCATTGCTGGTGCAGTGATAATTAAAAACGGGACTTGGAAATCAACAGAATTAATTGAGTTTCAGCTCGTATGTTGTGAAGGCCTATTTGAGGGTTGTTTTTTTTTTGTCTCCATTGTCTTTTTTTTTTGTAATAATGAAGTCTCACTTTTCAGACAGTCTTGTACGCACCGTTGAACGTTTTACCTCTTAAGTCTGTGAAGAAACTCGGCTGAATTAACATCAGCATGAAGGCCTGTTTGGGCTGCACGTTGGTGGCATCACCGAACTAACTGGGTTTACAGTCGCCTGTACTTTTTGTTGGCGCAGTTTCACTTCTATCAGAGCAAAGTTGCATCTCAAAATGTGGTTGGAGGAAGGTTGGAATGTAACTTCTGCATTGTAAGAATGTGGTTTGGGTAAATGGTTAAAAAACATTATCTGTTTGTGGTCTTCATTTACCATTGACAGGATCAAGTACTTACCAAGTACATATAGGTCATTAAAGAGTAACGTTTACTTTATATTACAATCCAATCCCAGTAGGTACTGAGTATCTACTCACTGTGTATGAGGTTTGGATCATAAGTAAAAGAACCAGATCCTGGACCCAAGTGGCTGAAATGAGCTTCCTCTATGGGATGGCCAGGCTCGGTTGTAGAGATAAGGTGAAGAGCTCCATTATCTCAAAGGAGCTTGAAGTGCATTGCAAAAACAGCACTACTTCAAATAGGCCACATATTCCTTAATATGATTTTTTTGTTTGTTTGTTTTGAGGAAATGAATTCTGCCAGTGGGGTAAACAAAAGTTGTTTGGTAAATGGACTGTACTTGTATAGCACCTCTCTATCTTATCAAGACAGTCAAAGCTCTTTACAACACAACGTGCCCTCATTCACCCATTCATACAGCACTCCGCTTGATTTGTAGAAAGAATAATCAGAGCTGTATCACATTCATGCACCGATGGGACACACATCGGAGACAATGAGGGGTCCAGTGTCTTGCCCAGGGACACGTTGGCGTGTGACTGCTACTATTTTAGAAATTATTCCTGCTTCTGATTTTTTTTTTTCTTTCATGGGATGAGTTTGTGTTTAAAACAATGGATGCACAAATAAACCAAATACATTACTTTTTTTTTTTATGTACCCAGTGTTTCAACGTGTTACCAGTTAGTTTCTCATTTAGAGCCTTTTTTTTTACCTGGTCCAAAGCCCACTCTCCTCTGGTACCATCCGTCGGTCTTTGAAGCATCGAGTGTTGATTCAGGATTCAGTCGTGCATCAAATGCTGCAGTGATGCGAGAGGCCACAGCTCTGCTTTTCTTGACAGAACAACACTGTTACTAACTAATATCTCACAAGGAGGCTCTAAAACTGGCAGCATCAAACAGCAAAAAATGAGTCCAAACTAATTTTACCTCTCTACAAGATATCTGGATGCATACTTTCCACGGAAATTAGTTTTTGTGACAAAAGAAAACAGAGAGACACCACCAGTTCTGCTCCAGTCCCTCTCCCTCCAGTAGTTTTCAGAGTGCAGCAATTTAATTGGATTGACCTTGCACAAAGGAGTGAAGTACAGCTGTTTGAAGTAAAGCCTGGATTCTGCAGAAAATCCTCCAGGTGAACGAAGGCAAACACCTCCATATCTTCAAACATGGACGAAATTAAGCTCCACTTTCCTTTTTGTTGGTTGTAAGAGCAGGAAAAAAGTTTATTCTTGACTTGAATTGCATGATATTAACAAAAATGAAAAAGTTAATAATGCTGCATTTGCTGAAATTGGCTATTTGATTGATAAATAGAAAATGAATATTTATTTAGCAGGTTTATATAAGGTTCCCAACCATGAGAGCAAAATAAATACTGTACATAGATATTGCCCATATGAGCTGGTACGTTTGTGACCTGTTGATCAGCTCACAGAGAGAACAGGTCCAGGAGGTCCTCTCTTCAGCAACACCCTCCAGCTCCTCCTGAAAAATCTCAAGGTGGTCTCAGGCCAGAGTGGACATTCTAGCTCTTCCTGCAGGTGCCTGAGTCCAGAGGCCGTGCCAACAAGCATCCCACTAACGAGCGCCAGGACTAGAAGAGGCTGCAGAAGAGCTTCCTTCCCTGCTCTGGAGCATTACATACCTTCTGGTATCTTGATGCATGCTCAGTAATCGAGGTAAAAAAAAAATTAAAATGTTGTCTGCTCCTCTGGACATTCAAAAAACAAAACAAACAAACACAAAATGCAGAAACATTTCGTCTTTCATCTGAAAGACTTATTCAGTCTGAGGTGCTGTATTCAGCTCAGTCTTATAAATAGCACCTTCTCATAGTGGATTAATCAGTTTGCTGCTGACAACCAGTCAGAGGACCAGACTTAACTTTTTTAGATACCTTCTGGTATTTCTGTTTTTGACCTTCTTATGTTAATCCTCTCAGGGTCCAATCCTGGTCCTTAAGGGCCACTATCCTGCATGTTTTACATGTTTCTTTGTTCCAGCACACCTGATTCAATGGTTAAATTACCTCTTCATGTTCTGCAGAAGTTAGTCCCCCATAGATTCAAATGAGGTGTCTTGGAGCAGAGAAACCTCTAAAACATGCAGGATGGTGGCCCTCAAGGACCAGGATTGGACACCCCTGCACCTTGTGTTCTCCTCACGTTCTCACAGAACCTGTTTCCTGAGCTTCCAGTCCTGGATCACTACCGCTGTCCGTGAATCCTTGACTCCTGTTCCTATCTGTGAGTTCCAACTCCTCATTGTGGATCGTCTCCAGCTAGCTGCTCCATCACCTTCCAACCACTTGCCTCCATGATCCACCTGTACTCCTTCAACCAGGACCTGACTAACCTGGAATCCTCAACCCTCGTCCCTATGCTACCTCTCACCCATCGGCCTGTAAGAGATCAACAACCTGCACCATCTAACGGTTCTTGATGTCTCTCCTTCATCCCCAGGTTTCAGGGCCTCCAACTGAACATGATATATCTATCTATCCACTGTAAATACATCACTTTATATCATAAAGGGTTTTGAGTCTGTTATGTTCAGTCTGTTCTCTCTGGGTAAACATTTCCATTGTGACAGTGACTCCAGCCTGAATGCCTGAACCTCCTCAGCTGACTCCTTTCAACGAGGAGGAGCAACGGCTCTACGTCAAGCATCCTCAGAGAAGAAGCTCGTTTCAGCCACCTGGATCCAGGATCTTGCTTGTGGCTCAGAGGCAGAGTTGTCACCTTTCCCTCCAATCTGCTGATTGAGTAGAAGAGGATATAAAAAGGTGCTATAGTGTACAAAAACATGGAATGGGTGTGTTTCCTCATGCACGCCTGGGTTTTCTGTAACTCCATTCCAAACGCATGCATGTTGGATTAACTGATGCTTCTAAATCGGCCTTGGGTGTGAAAGGTGTGTGGGCAGTAGTGTATTTTGTGTAGATCCTGTGTGGTTGTGGTGACCTGTCCAGGTTGTCCCCGAGTCTCACCTGCTGGAATAGGAAGCAGCCCCCGGTGAGCCTGAAACGAAAGCAGGAAATAAGTGACGCGATCTAATGAAGTTGAACAGACAGTGTTAGACGTTTAACTTTGTTTTTATTGAGAGAGGAAATTGAGTTTGCTTGACAGAATATTAATTTGTACAGTGCAAAAAAAAAGAAAAAATACTGCCGTTCAACTTGTCATTCAACAAATTATTTTTTACATCTGCTTTCTAGTGTATATAGATAGAAAGTTTCATGGGAATTGCTGAGGTGACATTGTTTTGACATTGCATTTTCAGGTGACATCTCCTCTAAACGCCAGAGGCAAAAGATTTATGCCAACAGTGGCTGTGGAGAGGAGAGTGATGGCTTTTGCATCCTTGTTTTACGGCTTCACTCCTCTGAATATGCCATGCTCCTTTATGTTCCGTGTGCCTCTACTCCAACACCAACATCAGCCTCCCTGTGAGTCTCCGTGCGCTCATTATCACTTCCTGAGACGGTGTGATGCTCGGAGACGTGTCAGCGCACGGCTACATGTACAGACGAGCGCGTACAACCAACATGGGTGTAAATTTACATTCAAGTACTACACAGAGCAGATTTGCAAATCGATACACACCCGTCGCACATTTAGTAAACACAGCATGTGACAGCTAAGAACAACAACTCCTCCATTTGTGCTCGTTGTGAAATTCTTTAGAAACAATTTGTTCATGCAGATCTTGTTTCCTCATTAGGTTTGATTTTGTCACTTCAAACCCAGAAAGATGAATTGTTCCATCTGCTGCAAAGTGAAGTGAATTTCATTTCACATTTCACTCACAATAATAGCACATAAAAATGCCACTTCTAAACCCGTGAACTGTCCATGTGAGCTCATGTCATGGTGGTGTTTGCAAGAGGAAATAAAAAAAACTGGCATAAATAGTAAAATGATGAAGCTCTGGGGGATTGGAGCAAACTTACCAGAGACAATGGAGCATGAGCGACGCTCCTTCAAGCTGTCGGCCATCCATCAGTGGCTTGGTGACATCTCACAGTCTGCTCTGCTTGATGTTTTCTTTACAGCTGATGAGCGATGGCAGCAGGAAGTGTGAAGCGTGCTAGACTTCAGAGTACTGGGATCTGTTTCTGAGCAGGAGCTCCAGTTAGTTCTGAGAAAGTGGTGTGGACGTAGAGCTTGGGTCTCTGGGCATTGACATCTTTCTCCTTTGTGACATTTATTCCTGGTTCTTCTTCTATGATTCTTTCAAAATCTTTTGGATGATTACAGTTAGGAGCTCTGTTTGTTCCCTGTCCCATTTGCCCAAAAAACAGTGATGACAGTTGCCCCCAGGCAAATCTGTGTTAAACCCTGGAAATAAAGTGTGAACCACAAGGCCTGTGGTTCATGAACAACACTCTCTGCCTCAATAAGATCCGGGAATACTTAAACCCTGCTTGTTTGTCTCGAGCAGTCAGATAAAGAGATGGAACCAAAACAAGGTCTAGGTTGGAGTGCCCAATACGTCGATCGCGATCTACCAGTCACTCGCAAAGGTATTATGGGTAGATCGTACGACATTTAAAAAATAAGACGTCAACCTATCGTCTATCTATGAAATTTGTTACTTGACTGACACACAGGTCAGTCAGTCTGAGGCCACATTTACACGACGTGAAACCGCAGCCTTTCTGCGGTGGTTTGGACGTTCACGACAACAGCCCGTTCTCTCTGAAACCAAAGGTTTTTGAATCCAGGTCTCAGAGAGAAGATTTTCAGGGGAACACCCAAAGGAGGCTTGAGATGCTCCACATGTGAAGTGGCACATGTGCACTCCAGGCGGCTGCAGACCAAAGTTTTCTGCTCTAACAACAGTTATAATAAACGGCAGAGAGCAGAGTGTTTCTGTGCTGCTCACCCTTTTTCAGCAGGAGCAAATTTAATAAAATCCAGGGACCAAAAGAGACGTTTGTGTATTCACCATTTTGGACGTAACTGTGATCATTCAGACGCTGCATGTTCAATGAGGGTTGTCAGATACATTTAAAATGTCTTATTTATCCCCTCCTTTTCTGTGCACATGTTCAACAAACACAACGCACACCTCGTCTTAGTATTTTGACCTAAACTGATATTCTATCATTTTAAAGCCACAGTACATAATTTCTTATCTGGCAACCCGACTGACAAGGAAATTACAGTGTTTTCTGTAAACCCACTCATTTTTTTGTTTATTACCCCCCATATAAACATTTAAAAAACACTAACATTTTTACAGGTTGTTCTCATGTAAACAGGGCCTTATAGCAGGTAGCTCACTTTGACTTGGAAATTTTAAAAGGAGCTCATATGCTGAAAAAGTCTGGACATCCCTGGTCTAGGTCATGTCAGCACCAGGGTCCTGAAAGCTTGGAGGTCTACCATCACATGTCCCATTCCGCCACAGCCTCTGTCCAGTGCCTTCTACAGCAATGACATCTGACTGACAGATGTCTCCAAAATATTTGAGTTATTGACTTTTAGACAGAGTAGAGGTTGTGAGTTTTACTGTTTTTAAAAGTGTTTGGGGTGGTCCACAGCAGATGAGCATCACAGGTGTCTTAAACGCCATCATTTACAGGAATGAAGAGCATCCTGCTCCAGTATCTACGTGTGGCATGGAGGCTGCACAGCTGCAGAACAAAAAGCTTTGCAGAGAGTGGTGAAGGCTGCACAGAAGATGTTGGAGTCAGCCTCCCCACCATCACAGACATCTACACCTCCAGATGCAGGAAGAGAGCCACCTGCATCGTGAAGGACCCCACTCACCCAGCATACACACTTTTTTGCCCCGCTCCCCTCAGGCAGAAGGTTGAGGAGCATTAAGTGTAGAACCACTAGGCTGAGGAACAGCTTCTACCCTGAGGCTGTTAGACTCGTGAATCTCTAGTCAGGATTATCACTGTGAAAATTGCTTTGAAAAAAAAAAATCACTGTGAAAAAAAAAAAAAAATCACTGTAATGCCACTTGATTGTTATGTGCTGCTGATCTCATGCTGCTGATTTATTTCATGCTGCTGTGTTCATTCGTCCTCATCTGCTCACACAGACTCATGTTCGTGCTGCTGTTTTTGGCACATTGTTTTGTACTATCAGTGCTTAGTGTATTCTTAGTTTAGGGTATTTCTTAGGTCATATCTTAGATCTAAATACTGTTTTTCTTTACAATTTGTGTTTTTGTTGGATGGAACTGGGGCCCTCCATAGTTTCGTTCCACCTCATGTACCACATGTGGTGCGAATGACCTTAAATCACCTTGACCTTGACCGACGCTGCAGTTCTGATGACAGGATGATCACAGTTTGTCTGTTTGTGATGCACTAATGACTAAAACTACAGAAACAGTTAATGAGACAGATCAAACAAAAGGTTTTGATCAAATTTAAGCTGCAGCCAAGTGTCTGTTTCTGACTTAAGGTCAGACACGGCTGCAGCTGCTGGAGACGGCATTAGCACGGGAGTCTCTGGAACAGCAACTTTTGCGGCTTTCAATTTTCTTCCATAAATCGGAGACTTGCAGTCCTACTCTGAGACCTCAAAATAATCTCAAAGTTGTTCTGGGTGTCTTGAACTCATCACGATTTTTTCTAATTTTTGACACAGGCATTTCCAACTTGTTTCTGGACGACGAGCCGTTTTGACACCAGATGGGAACTCCACTCAGCCTATCTTTATTTCCATAATGTCCTCCAGTAGATTAAATGATTGCATTTCAATGTGTGGACTGCTGTCAAACTGGACACAAAGTGGGTTGATGTGAGTATATTGTGGGCCGATGGGGGCAATGGAATATCATGTACGATAAAGGAATAGCTAGAAAACAACCAACAGAATGGGAATTTAGTGCTAAATAGAATGAAAATCCACAATCTACCACCTTTTTAATGTTGATTACTGATTAACTGAATGTCAGTCATTTATTCTTTCTCTCAGATTAGTAAAGTGTTTAATTTATTAGCCACTACGGAGACTCATGGTTTCAGTTGTTTCAGTTCTGGTTGGAGAGGACAGACAAGATGAGTTCAAGAGTGATAATATATTCTGCATTCTTCAGATGAAATGCTTTTCTAATTAACCTGACAAAACTGTTAAATGTCCTCCCTTCTTTATTCCCTTTTTCTTTCATCAAGCCTCCATCTTGCTTTTCCAAAGTGTCTCTCCTAGCCTCCCCTTTTCTTTTTCCACTCCATGTGTGACAATGCATTGTCCATTAAGTCTTTATAGGCTGATGGAAATGTCACAAGGGCACTGAGACGGCATACATCATTCTGTTCATCCCCTCTTTCTGCTGAGTTTTCATTTTCCTTTTGTCTCTGTGTCACAGAGCAGAGTCGTATGCTGTGTTAGAATCTCCACTTTATCTACCCACATGCAACAAAGTCCCCCATCTAAGGTGCATTGATGTCTGCATCTTCACATATAAGCCTGTCAAAACTGTCCTTGCCACATAAGCCCAGCTGCTCACAGCCTCCATGTAAGTGAAGGATTTCCTCAGCCCTACAGATCTGTGCACGATGCTGCTGTAGGTGCAGCACTCCTGGTGCGCACCAGCTGCAGGGATTTACAGCAGATCTGCTTATTTCTCATAAGCTGGAAGAATAAGCTATTTTCCCATTTCCTGTACCTGAGGTGTAGTCACCTCCGAGCTTGTTGAGGTGGAGGTGTAATAGGGAGAGGAACATTGTCAGGTGATGAAACGAGTGTGTGTTAGCCGAGCCGAGGACCTGCTGGCTCTCTCTCCTCCACCCAGTCCCCCTTATCACATTACAGCTCAGATAGATGGTACCAGAACCCCAGAGGTAAAGGATTAATTTGTTTAAAGCTCTGCAGACTGCTCTGACTGACCTTGGCTGAGCATAAGAAAGGTAAAAAAAAGGAAGTAAAGAATGGTTTTTCCTTCCTGTTTCTGCCTCACTGAAGGGAGGGAAAAAGATTAATAGAAAGAGAGGAGTCATATCTCTGCTTTCAGAAACTAAAATCGGAAAGTACCGAAGCCTCCAGGCTGTTTCAGACAATATGTTTGTTTCCAGAAGATGATGTCATTACAGTGTAGAAGACTCTTCTTTGTAAAAGAAGAAACAAACGTAAACAAACGTGGGATTGTGTTAAAGAAAATGACTAATAATAACTGAGCTTAAACTAGTCTCGGGTGTTAGGGTTAATTTAAAATTTCTTTCTTGTGGAATTTTCTGATTTTCATCATTAGTGTATTTAACCACAAAGCTGTGTATTTGTGTGTTTCATGAACTACTGGATGAGTTTTACTGAAACCCCCATAAAGTAATAATTACAGCTGATAATCTTTTACGGTCAACTCAATAAAAGCTAGCCTCCAAAAATGTCTAAGTTTCATTTAGTTTTATAAAGTTTGAGTTAAGATTTGGTCTGGTAGTAGCTGAGAGTCTTTTACACATACGCCAAGTGCTAACACACGGGGCTTAATTTGAGCTGGATCCTGCCGGAACATGATTTGGGAACTTTCTTATTTTGACAGGGTGCGTTCCAGTAATAGTTTGCTTTGATCCCGTAACTCTCAGGATACTAATAATGAAGTTAATGAGCAAACATGACTGCATTGAATTAATAAAACATATTGGACATGTAATTTGAAAATAATAACATAAACACTCATGTTAAACATAACAGCCACTTACGAGCTTTTTAAGAGCTTCCCCTTCAATTAATCATTTCAACGTCTACCGTCAAAAAAAATCTCTGCCCCTAAAAGATCAGTCATGGGCAATTAAATTTAAAACACACAAATATAATTAAACAGCATAACTAAACTGTAAATCAGTTTTACAGTTTAAGTGGGTCATTAATAACATTTTGAATATTTATTAAAAATACAAGAGAAATTTTTGGGTAAATCACGTGACATATGTCGCATATCAAAACAACGGCACCAGTTTGTCAAAATAACTGATTAAAATGTCGAAAAGACAGTCCAATATACTTTCATTTGAAAAAAGTATTCTATTGTACAACTAAACAATCAAGAATTGAAGTACATGAAAGCAGTGGCAATGGAGATAGTACTGGAGCAGGTGTTAGGATGCTTGAGAGAAGTGGTGTGTGCTCTAGCCACACAAGGAGAGATGTTGGTCAGGTTACTTCTTGTTGCTCTCTACAATAGTAACTGAATCAAATGTTTACTTATGTAGGTAAATGTAGATGTTTAACAACTTATTTTTTTATTCATAAATTTCTTCATTTTTTAAAACAAAACAAAAAAATTCCATAAACGATAAGAAATACAATCAAAAATAAAAGGAAAGGCAGCAGAAGAAAGAAACAAACAAAAATTATTATATCTGCCCCTTTTTTCCCAAACAATTAATTCAAACAATAATAATTTTAAAGTAACAAAACAAAATAACTCCTTCTTGAGTGACAATTCATACAATGCACATTAAGCTATTTCATATATATTTTTAACAATTTAACTTTGATCATTTTTCAAAATACACCATGAAATATAATTTTATCAGATAATGTATTAACTTAATGAAATGTCTAGATATATGTATCCCGTTTTCATATATAGAATTATATTGTGTTAAAAACATGATCTGATTCTGTTTCCGGTAGAACATGTAGTTTCAGCTACATGCCTACAACTCCCACCATTCACGCATCCACCCATTATAGAACACAAGATGGCGAGATATTATTGGTTGAGAGCTGGGTCACATGATAGAGTAGGACTTCCTATTCGTCGATGTTGGTGACGCCTCCAGGAGGTGTGGCCGAGCTCTGAAGAAGATGGGTCGTCTGTTTACGTTCGGGGCCATTTGTTCATGACCGCATGGTTGAGTTACAATGGCCCAGGGCTGGTGATTTTGTACTTTACATGTAAAATAAACCTTCTAAAATGGAAGACAATTGCTCCTCCTCTCCCTGCTTCAGAACAGAACACATTCTTTCAACCAGAATGTAGAAAATGGCGTCTACGTTATTCAAGATTGTCTAAAGGAGGACCCCCAGACTCCTCCCATACCTCCTATTTGCATTCCGGCATCGTTTGGTTTACACATTAGGCATTGCTTACATATATCGTTATTTACAAAGTCTGACCAAAACAGCTCCAACTCCCATCACTTCTCAACACAAAGATGATTTAAGTCTAAAACTCTAGCACAAAAGGGCGGCGGGTGATGTGCATTCCTTTGAAGAAAGTTGGGCCTTTTCCCCAAAAGGCACTTTTGAATGAATGAGCTCCATTTTCTTCTGTAATCTGTCAAACTGATTCACTAAGAATTTCCTGATGAACCCAAAGATTGACGCTGAGAGTTAGTTCGAATTACTGGTTAACCATAACTGACAACTTTTAGGTGCGTCGGCGAGCTTATCACACACACGTAGCATGTACAAACACATACACACGTTCCATGCCATCAGTCTTCCCTTCATTAGTCATGTGTCAGGCGGGTGTGATGAGCGTGCTGTTTAGAAGGTGTGGCTGTCAGCATCAATAAAGGCCTTCCAGTTTGAGGGCCCATTAATACCAAAGTAGCCACTCGGCATGTTGTCACATATGAATAATAGTTTGCATAAGAAATTATTCTGCTGTCTGACAAGCATCCCAGCGTCGGCACGGGCGGAGCCTCAGGTTGCGGCACTTTGCTCCCATCAGCAGCGCCGCTTCTTGATTAAAACTGAAGTTGAGATTTTGGCGGACAGCAAATTGGCAAAGCAGATTTTTCCATGAGGATGACCCCTTGTTCCGCGGCCGCAGAGGATGATGCAGGAGAAGGTTGTGCGCCGCGGCGACGAAATGAATCACTGCAGTCATAAACAGTTAGTGTCCCACAGCTGGGATATAATGATGTTTTCTAATCATCCCCGGAGGTCACCACACCTCATCTCTCACTGCCAACATCTTTGCAGCAAATGCAATTTGACCAGAAAACAACAGCCTGTATCTGCTGTCACCAGATAACTTTCCACATCAATCTTGCCACGAAACATGGGTGATTCATCTGCCCTAACAAACAGGAAGGTGGCCTCTTCAAATGAAATGAAATGTTCCAGATGAAACTGTCTGTGTGCTCAGAATATATGATCCGGCAGGAACAGAAGCGTTTCTGCACGGACATCTTGTGTTTCTGTCAGCGCGGCAGATTCTGGAAGTGTCTGAGCATGCCGTGGACCGTTTTACCGCACAGCGGTGCACCTTGCAGGAACGGGATAACGTGCACCTGCTGAAAGGAAAGAGCTGGCAGGACAAAGCAGGAGCAGTCTCAAGGAAACCAGGTTACACGCCGCACCGCTCGGCCTGTGCTGTAACACTGCAGGTTGCTGGTGAAATGGGGTCACTGGTGGCCTGAGAGCGTGGGGGAGAATCTAAAATCTTTTTCAGGTGTTGGTGCAGTAAGAAAATACACAACTCCAACTGTGAAGGGAATGTTCAGTGTCATGAGCAGCTACTAGCTACTGCCTCGGCAGGTTTATACTTGACTTGATTCAGGTTGAATTTGTTGCGCACATTCCTCAGCCTGCAAACGTTCTTCACTTAACTTTACGTAATATTTTACATTTTGTACTGTTGAAGGTGAACTGTGGAAATAAAACAAGATGTTTCTACTTAACTGGGGCCAGCGTTGCCAGATAGAGTTGAGGTTTTCCAGCCCAAAAATCTGTTTAAAAACTGCCACATCACACAAAATCCACCCAATCAATATATTGTTAGAGTATGTTTACTGTTTGAACATGAACGCACATCAGTACCAGCCAAGGTAATTTAACAATATGTGGCAAAACGCAACAATCCAACACAAAACTTCCTAGAGTTCCCAGCAAAATCAGAACGAAAACCACCCATTTGGCAGTAAACTGCCCAATCTGGCAACGCTGACTGGGGCTAAAGATTAAGGCTTTTTTTGACTCTAAGAAAAATGAACGGGGTGGCACAGTGGTGCAGTGTTTAGGGCTGTCGCCTCTCAGTGAGAAGGCTGAAGGTTCACCTCCAGGCCTAGGACCTTCCTGTGTGAAGTGCACATGTTCTTTCCATACATGAGTGGGTTTTCTCCAGGTACTCCTGTTTCTTCCCTCACACACCAAAAACAGAAGGTTGTCTTGTTGTTACCTCTCTCTGTGATGGACCTGGACCTGTCCAGGGTGTCCCTGTGATGGACCTGGACCTGTCCAGGGTGTCCCCATCTCTCACATTGTGCCTGTCTAAATGAGAACTAGTTCCCCTCAACCAGGAAAGAAAAAGTGAACAAAGAGTAAAGGGATGGAAAGACTTCTATCTTACAGTCAAGTATATTCTCTCTGGCCACTGAGGGTGAAAGCAGAGCAATAATGTTATTGCTCATGTCTTCGTTTATGTTTGTTTGTTTATTTGTACTGCTACCAAAATATTTCTGGAACTGAACTAATGAAACTTCCATAAATAATTATTGGATGTAAATCTAAAATGAAAAATATTTGTAGTCAACCCAGATCAAGATGGCTGCCATAGACTTGAAAACAGACTCAGCAGAGTTCATCAGTGTGGAATTCGACTAAGCTTTGGTGTGGTAGTAGCTGAACATTGTCCTCAACACACACCTGCAGCGCAACAGCTTGAGCAATATCTTTGCTTAATACCTTGGCATTAACTGTTGGAATCAACCCGCTCAGAAAAAAATCCCATGAATCATCCTGATGCATGCTCAATAATCCAGGGGGGAAAATGGTTAAGTCAGGTCATCTGGATTGATTCTGCTTTGTTGACTTATTTGATGGATTTCAATAAAACACCCAGAAACAAACTTTACATTCTTAACTCATTCAAGATGGCTGCCACAGATATTTGACCTTAGCTTGCATTAAAACTATACCAAAGACCACATCATTGGTAAATGAAAACAAACATTTTGTTAAGTAGAAAACAAATAGGTTCACGTAGCAACTCTAGAAAAATCTAAAGTAACGAGAATCTCACTGGAAAACTGAACACAAGGTCAAGATCAAGGTCAAGAATAATTTATTGTAATTCACTTCACATGTGGTACATGAGGTGGAACGAAACTGTGTTCTCAAGCCGCCCGTTATACACACAAAAAAGCAATACGTATAGAGTTTAATAAAAATAAACAGCATCTAAGATATACTCTAATAATAATAATAATATAAATAAGGTGTATGAAACAGCAGCCTGAACATGAGTCGGTTGTGAGCAGATGAGTTTGAATATAGAAGCTTATAGGGAAGAAATCAGCAGCATGGATAATCAGCAGCATGGATAAAGTGTCAAATGTCCAATTAAAGTGGCATTACAGTGATTTGTCTGATTAGGATTTAAGTTTTACAACTTGAATGTAGAAGCTGTTGCTCAGCCTGGTGGTTCTACACTTAATGCTCTTCAACCTCCTGCCTGAGGGGAGTGGGGCAAAAAGTGTGTGTGCTGGGTGAGTGGGGTCCTTCACGATGCAGGTGGCCTTCTTCCTGCACCTGGAGGTGTAGATGCCTGTGATGGTGGGGAGACTGACTCCAACAGTTCCCTGTTGGTAAACGGTAAACAAATTCTAAACATCGACGGAAACAAGTTCAGAGGACAATCAATGACGGTCTAACAAAACGGGGACGCAGAGAGAATAAATAACCAAGGACGAGAAGAACAACACAGGGACACCTGAGAAGATGACAGAAATGGGAACAGGTGTGAGTGGGCGTGGCAAGACTGAGATACATGAATCAAGCTGGGGAGAACTGAGCAGACAACAAATAACTGAGTGTATGATGATGTTCAAAATGAATTGATCTCAGTTACAAAACAGTGAATAGCACAGACGTACTCCTGGCTCTAACAGAGTGTACAAAATATAGATTTACACATAACGTCACATTGTAGTGGTCACCAATATTTGTCTAAAGTAGCTATGTAATGATCTGAAAGCATGAATGGAGGCAGGTGGCAAGCTTTCCTTTAAATAATATATATATATATATATATATATATTTTTAATGTTTTGGTTTTGGTTTAGTCCCATTCAGGATGCAGGTCTCCAGCAGCCATGGTTTGGGAGTCCTGGTTGCACCCGGTCCATCACAGGGCCACATCATCCATTCACTACCCTCCAGAAGTTGAACCATAATGGACTTTATAGCCGTTTAGGAACATTTCAGAACCATTCAGACATGAGCTCACTGCTTCTCATCTTTCTGTTGGCAGCTGAACATTTCTCATTACGTTCAAACGTGCTGCTTTTCAGGAACACTGGAGCATTGTAACGTGCACGGGTCACTTTCCGCAGTCCACACTACTTGTGTCACATTAAACAGACAGATTTACAGAGACGTGTTGGGGTTATTAGGTCTCTGATCAGCTGTTCTGACAAACCCACCACTGATGTCAGTAAACTTTATAGAACGGTGCAGCAGGAACAATGTTGTGTTTTCATTAGTTTGGTTGGTTCTGTGTTGTTTTCTGCTGTTAATGACTTCAGCTGCATGTGATTATCCTCCTACAGAAAAAGACCAACTTGTTTTTTTTTCCAGGGAACATTTGTTGGCTTGTTTTGTGCAGCAGTTTGTCTTTAGTTTTTTTTTTTATTCTTTGTAGTTAGACTGAATCTGCATCAATAAAATAACATTTCTCAACAGGCAGCAAGTCAGAATGAATTGATTTTCAATTACCAGTAGCTGGAAGTCCTGATAAGACTTTGCTCCCATGAAGAAATCTACTTGACAAGTCACCCCAAAACAACAACAACAACAAGAAAACAAAAACAATTGAGCAAACAAAACAAAAACAACTAGAGAAATTGCATTTCCAGCAAAAATGCAGTGTGAATGCTTATTGCTGAACAACTTGCTGAAAATCAACTGAAATTAGCTCCAACATGCTGAAATCAGAGTCAGAGTCAGAGTTTCTTTATTGTCATTCGCACCTCATGTGGTACATGTGGTGGAGCGAAATTATGTACACGGGGTCCCAGTTACATCCAACAATAAAATGTATAAGAAAAACGGTAATAACATCTAAGATATATGAACTAAGAAAAACATCAACTAAATATACACTAAGCACTCATAACATAAAACATTGAACATCAGCACAAACATGAACATGAGTCTGTGAGCAGATGTGCACGCATGAACACATCAACATTGAAACAGATCAGCAGCAACATGAAACAGATCAGCAGCAACATGAAA
>NC_056510.1:6220531-6260422 GCF_014905685.2 Nematolebias whitei | reverse complement strand
CATGAAACAGATCAGCAGCAACATGAAACAGATCAGCAGCAACATGATATGGTTTTTCACAGTGATTATTCTGGTTAGAGATTCATGAGTCTAACAGCCTCAGGGTAGAAGCTGTTCCTCAGTCTAGTGGTTCTACACTTAATGCTCCTTAACCTCCTTCCTGAGGGGAGTGGGGCAAAAAGTGTGTGTGCTGGGTGAGTGGGGTCCTTCATGATGCAGGTGGCCCTCTTCCTGCATCTGGAGGTGTAGATGTCTGTGATGGTGGGGAGACTGATTCCAACAGATTTCTGTGCAGCCTTCACCACTCTCTGCAAAGCTTTTCTTTCTGCAGCTGTAAATGAAATGTAGCTAATGAAAATGTAGCTAAAATGGAAGAACAAGCCTAAATTAGCAGACGTAAGCAGGAAAAGCACACATTTGCTGAATTAGGTTTAAATAAGCAGAAATTAGCAAAAAAAAAAAAAAAAAGAAAATAGCCAAAAAAAAAAAAGGCGGAAAATAGCAAAAAAAAAAAAAAGGCTGAAATTAGCTAAAAAAGCTGAAAAGGCAGAAAGAAGTTTAAACTGCCAGGAGGTAGAAGTAGATGAAATGAACTAAAAAATGGTGAAATTAGCTGAAAAGGTTAAATTTAGCAGAAAACAGTTCAAAAGTAGCTGATGTAGTAGAAAAACCTGAAACTTGCAGAAATAAGCAGGAAAGGAGCACAGAAAACTGAAAATTTCAGCAAGAATTTAAAAGAAGCTCAAAAATGTTCAAGTTAGCAGAAAGGATCTGAAAAGATCAAAAAAGCAGCTGGGAAAAGCAAAATTAGCTGAAAATAGCTGATTTTATTTTACATTTGCACAAGGAAGCTGAAAGAAGCTGAAGCAGAAGAAAATGTGAAAGGAGCAGTATAAGGTTATAAACAGATGTAAAGATTTGAAAATGAGCTCAATTCATTCTCTGAGGAAAAAAAATGGCACAAAAGGCTAAATATTTCAAAAAGCTAAAGTTGCACCAATACCTAAAGTCATAGCAGGATTGTCCTGAATGAGCCGAATGTTTTGATTCATGATTTGTTGAACCAGAACAAAAATTGTGGAATAAAATGCCAAAAAACATACTGAAGAAAAATGGATCAGAATGGGCAGGAAAGCCACCAACACCGAGTCGAGAAGATCTGACCACATCTAGACCTCGTGGACTGGACCAGCTTCCCTGTCAGCTGGTTCCAGTAAAAGTTCAAAGTTCAGCCCCCTCCATGTAAACAAACATTGTCTTCATAAAACTCACAACTTTAACTACATTTTCATTAAAGAAAGTTTAAAACTTTCACCAAAAACAGACGTTTCTGACCAGAAACGCAGATGTTTAAATCTACAGATCCACTCTTACTAACAATATAAATCATGTTTAGGTTAAACAGCTGATCACTTTCTCTTCTGAAACATTTAGATGTCTTTTTTAATATCTTAAACACCAGCTGGTACGACCGCTGTACTGGTCAACAAAACCCAGACTCAGAACAGCCTGAACAAAAACCACCAAGGAACGACTTCGGTAAGAAAATAAAAGAACAAATATCAGATACCAAAGAAACTACGTGGAAATGAGGACGTTCTTGTCTCTGAGACAAGTCCAGGTCTTCAGTAAAGTCATTACCAGAAGGACAGTTTTTGATCAGATGTGGACCTGTGGAGGGTCCACTGTGTCCCAGCATGTCCACAAAAGTCTCAGTCATTGTCTCAGAGCCTCTGCTGCAGAGACGTGTCTCTGAAAGTGGCCTCAGTGAGGTTAACCTGAAGGGGGGCTGTGTTTCTGTGTGGTTGCATCACTTTAGGTTTAATGAGACGACGTGTGCTGGTGAACTGATCCTGAAGTCCTCCTCAGACCTGGGAGACAGGAGCTGCTGACATGGACGGTTTGTGTTGTTCTGCTTTGCTGAGGCAACATTACTGAATGTCCCTCTGTAAGCCACATGGGGAGGACGGCTCTCCTCCTTTCATACAAACACCAGAAGAAAAACAGAACGGGAGAAGAGTCCACGAGACTCTAAAAGTTGCACAAGTCATTCTAAAAAAAAACTCAACATTAAAACTCAGGATGAAGTCAAAACGTGTCAGTCTATTCTGAAAATCAACGAGGAGTTGGCCTTTTGACCGTTCCTCCACTCCTGGTCTTTACTGAGATGTTTTCATTCATTTAACAAGCAGTGCGCCGATGTCCCCTCTCTCAGGGGTTTAATAGTGAGTGTCTGCAGTTTTACAGATAAGTGTTTTTCTGGACTAGAGTTGAAGAGAATGAAGTAAACCTTAATGTTGGTGCAAGATGCTCATGTAGTTACACTGTGGAGAAGAACAGACGTTTTTTTATTATTCTTGACTGAGGCAGCGCAGAGTGACACATCATGGTGAGTGGAGGGAGACGTTTTATCTACCACCAGGCGCAGTGGTGTAGCCACGGGGTGGCCAACGGTGGCCAAGGTCACCTGCAAAGGCGGTGTGGGGGTCCTGCTCTGTCAGCTCCCTGCAGCCACATGAGAGCGCCTGAGGATCGTCGTCTTGATGAACAACAGGAGCATAAAAAACTGCAGAGGACATCCAGTCATCGCTGGAGCATTACCTGCCAATGCATTATCTCCGTCGTCCTTCTGTTTCCACGACTTCCTGTGTGGACCTTGTTTCTCGTCAGCTGCCTCTTCACCTGGAACCATTACGTCTTTCCTTCCTCGCGCTGGAACCATTGGGTCACCTGTCCCCACCACTGACTCCGGTCTCTACATAAGGAAGAGAAGCAATCACATTAATAACCCTGCTGATATTGTACTAACCCGTCTCATCACTCCTCATGGTTCCAGCTCCTCCCCTTGTACATTTGAAGATATTCCACACTTTGTAAATAAACGCTGTAAAAGTCTTATTGAGTCTTGGAGTCTGTTCTCTTCAGTCCTTTATATCTGCGTGCTACAATCGTTACAGGTGGGACAACAGTCACACAAACTGAGCATTCCTGACAGTGTTTGTCTGTAATTTATGTGTTGCACTAATGAAACCTCCTGCAGCATTCTCACACAGTGGGAGGAGATAACAGAGACGAGACTAAGGTCAAAGGTCAGTGTTGTCTCACCATAAAGCAATGCCGAAACTGCATTTCTCCATTAAATCACGCTCTCACTCAATTAAACCTGATTCCGTTTAGCTTGGCGCGCTGCGCTGAGCGTTTTGTGCAGGGTTTACTTTTATCTCTGCGCCATTATGTCTGTTTCCATCTAAGTGCTTTAATGAAAAACCCACGAGAGCAGCGCCATGAGCATTAATCAGGGTTCAGCGTGGCGCTGCAGAGGTGAGCGGAGCCACGCTCGGCTTCCTAACAGCACCACCGCCGGGCCACGTCAGGGGAGAATATCTCTCAGCAGAGTCTGACACAGAGGGAGAGAAAATAATAATCATCAGAGGAGATTAAAGTGCTGCTTCGGAGGCTTGTATGACAGATGTCACGGAGGTTGTAAGGTGCACAATATTCACATTACTTAAATGAGATCAGCCATTTCCTCGAGCTGCACACAGAACACCATTATAGCCTGTATGATGATCTCACAAAGACTGATACTTTATTAGAGCTTACAATAAAAATTCCTCTGGTTTGAATAAATGCAGGTGACAGAAGGAGTGATGCTGTTCCTGAATACATTCTGTGTTCAAGCAGTCCCAAGAAGACGCTCGTCAGATCTGATTCACTGCAGTCGCTTGGTGTGAAAACGACATGAAACGTGTGAATGAAAAACCTGACGGGAGCAGACGAGATGATTAAACAAGCAAACAGACTAATCAAACCGGGTACCATGTGCTAATGAGCTGTATCTGCTGTATTTAAATGTAGACTGGACTCTGCATGCAGGTTCTGCTTTCAGACAAAACGTGCACGCTCTCGTGTAGTGAGTTCCTTTTTTGTGTGAATGTTATGAAGCATTGATGTGATCCATTTGTCTTCCGTACATTTATTGGTGCAATTCTCGTCCCAGTTTTTGTGCTATTTCAACAAATCATAAATCAAAACGTTCAGCTCTTTCAGGACAATCCTGCTATGACTTTTGGTTTTGGTGCAACTTTAGCTTTTTGAAATATTTAGTCTTTTCTGCCTTTTTTTTTTCTCATAGAAAATGAATTGAGCTCATTTTACATCCTTCAACTCTTTAGATCTGTTTACAACCTTTTACTGCTCCTTTACATTTTGTTCTGTTCAGCTTCTTTCAGCTTCCTCCTTCAAATGCAAACTTTATTCCAACTATTTTCAGCTAACTTCAGCTGATTTTTCCAGCTGTTTTGTGCTCATTTCTTATTATTTCTGCTATTTACAACATTTTTGGGGGTTATTATTTAATTAATTTATTTATTTATTGCTAATTTCAGCTTGTTATGCTCCGTTCAGCTATTTTTTGCTAATTCATTTTTTTCTGCTATTTCACCTACTATTTAGCCGTTTTGTGCTAATTTGAGCTTTTTCAGCAAATTCCACTTTTTTGCACTCATTTCAACTTTTTCTGTATAACAACAAAGTCCATGCTCAATAATCCAGGTATACAATCCAACATTTTTTCAGTCAGGTCATCAGGACAGTTTCTTTTTTTGTGCTGAAACGTTTCACCTTCGATCCAGAAGGCTTCATCATGATGAAGAATGACTGAAAAATGTTGTTTTTTTTCTGTATAATTAAAGAAAAATGTGCTCTCTTTACTTCCTTTTGGTAATTTAAGCTTCTTTCTGCTTTTTAAGCTACTTTTCAGCATTTTTTTTGATAATTTCAGCTTTTTTCAGATAATTCCTACTTTTTTGTGTTTATTTCTGCTTCTTTCAGCAGAACTGCGCAGACATTTTTTTCTACTTTTGTCTGATAATTTAAACACGTTTTAAACTTTTCAGCAATTTCTTTTTTTTTTTAGCATTTTTAAAATAATTTCAGCTGTTTTCAAAAAAAACTCTAGTTTTTTATAGTAATTTCTGCAACTTTCAGCCTAATTAAATTGTTTCTACCAATTTCAACTTCCTATGCTCCTTTCAGCTTTTTCTTCTATTTCAGTTAATATTTACCTATTTTATGCTAATTTTAGCCTTTTCAGCTAATTCCACATTTTAGCTCATTTCAGCTCTTTCTACTTCCTTTTTATAGTTAAGCTTCTTTCTAACTTTTCAGCATTTTTTTTTGACTAATTTCAGCTATTTTTAGCTAATTTCCTAATTTTTGTGCACATTTCTGCTTATTTAAACCTAATTCAGCAAATATGTGTTCTTTCTACTTTCCTCTGCTAATTTAGGGTTCATCTTTCATTTCAGCATGTTTTTTTTAGTTAATTTCAGCTGCTTTTTTAAGCAAGTTCTTCTGCAATAAACAGTCACAGTGCATTTTCGCACAAAATGCAATTTATCTAGTTTATTTGAATATAATTTCCTTTTATTTTACCAGGAGAAACTCACTGAGATTTAAAAAAAATATATATTTAAAATTGTCAAATTCAACCTGACTTGAAATGCCTTCACTGCTGATCAACTTTAGTTACAAAACTAACGCTGAATCCGTCATTTTAGTAAACACTTTTTTTGTGATGGGACTTGAGGTTCATGTACAACACATGTTTCAAACACTACATAATTGCATGAGATTGTTTGTTTCAAGACTTGCCAAACTTGGCCATAAATTTGCAAAAACAAAACAAAATAATAATCTGTTGGTTTAAAACTTTGGCATAATTGATTTGCAGTCTTTCAAAGAAAGTTAAGCCTTTGAGATTTTCATCAGTTGATGCTCTAACAGCTCAGCTTCTTAGCACATTTAAGTAATAAAGATCCCTTCTCAAACAACTGTTTAGTAACGACACGCAGCTAAAGTTCTGTAGCACTAGACTCAGAGAAACCATCAGTTTAAAGCTAAATATTAACTCTATTACCACAACCTTGGTGCCTGATGGGGTGCACACCACCTTTGACCTTACAAGTGTTTGAGTCCTGCTAGCGTGTGACACGAGGTGGCCTCCATGTGTTTTGTTGCTACTCCATTGATCTACCAAGACTAACAGTAATTACCACTAATCCAAGTCAGAGGACATGGCAGCTTGTGTCATGTCTCTCCTGGGCCTCCGGGCCATTATCTGCTGCTTCATTAGAGGGGATGACGGTGTCAGGCTGACCCGCCGCTCGTTGAGTGAAGTGACAGGACACACGGAGCTGACTTCAGCACAAGATACATCCACCACGATAAATAAACCAGCTGTGACATGCTACATACATGTCCCAATCTGTACCTCCGGGCTTCTAAAAGCCCCAAAAGAGCATGCTGGTGACTTCAGCTGTATTAGAAAGGGTGAACTTGATCCTGCAGGACCATGTAGTGTGTAATTATGGGCTTTCTGTAGTGTTGACGGAGTAAAATGTGAAGTAAGTGCATGTGAAAGGATTTGCACAACAGAATAAAGTGTGCACTTTAACAGCCAGGCTGTTGTCGCTGCAGAACTGCAAAATAATCTCCAACTCGAACATTCCAGGAAAACTGTGAGAGCAGAACCGGACGGTGCCAAGCTCAGACTGATTAATTGGAGTAAATTGTTTCCCACTGATGTCATGAAAATAAGAATTTCCCTCCACCAACACAGAGGTGCAGAGGTGGCAGACGGAGGTGAAGAGCACGTTTTATTTGTTGCAAAAAGATCCCACCCCTTGTTATTATCACTTGCTGTCCTGTGGACGTGAGAAATGAGGTGGAACCGACCTTTAGCACAAGAATTACTTTTGCTGCGTCAGGAAATAAACTTTAATAAAAACTATGTTTGACTTTCGCCTCCTGAATTGTATCCTGGTTTCAAAGGACCCGGGGCACAAACTGTAACAGAGTTAGTGAAAGTTAGACTCCAAATGAAAAACAGCAGGGATGATGTCTCGTGTGCAACGTTTGAATCCTTTGAGTTAACAGTTTGTCAAAACACACAATTAAAAACAGCCTAAAGCCACAAAGAGAAAACAAGTTTCTTCGATTCCCCCCCTTCATTTACATTAAAGAAATATTTTGGCAGACGCATGTTAAACTACCTTTAGATCAACTTCTGATTTTTATCTTCAGCTCTGAGATAAGAACCTTGAGGCTCGTACATTTCTCTGAACTTTGCGTTGACAGTTCAGCAGAAAGCTGAGCAACGTTTCATTTTCAGTTCTGAAAACGTTGAGTCTGACTCGGACCAGTGTTGGAAAATAATTGATGACTAAAATTAACAGAATATTTATTTTCTCTCTTTGTCTTAATCTTCTGCTAAATGGGCCAAGAGGCAGTGCTTCATTCGTAAACAAAACAATACCAAAAGCCAAAAAGTGTTTGTGTGTGTGTGGTGGTGGGGTATGGGAGTCCTCCCACAGAAAATGCCATTTCGTGCATTTTGGTGTATTTTAACGGGTTGTTGAACATCTACATTTACCTACATTTGTAAACACTTTATTCAAAAACTATTTTAGAGAGCAACAAGAAGTAGCCTGACCAACAGCCCTCCTTGTGTGAATAGAACACACTTTGCTGCTTTCAAGCATCCTAACCCACCCCCCACCTCTTGATGGTTCAGAGCCTGATTCTTCTCCGCTGAATTCACTGTCCTCCTTGCTGTTGTCCTCCTCCACATGTGAAACCCCCAGGCTTCTCCTTGACTGCCGGTCAGCTCAGCATTCACCCACACCCTCCTCCTGCTCTAGTATCTCAATGGCCACTGCCTTCATGTGCTTCAATTCTCAGTGGTTTAGTTGTACAATGAGAATTTAAAAAATAAATAAATATTTAAAATAAACTGGACTGTCTTTTCAACATTTTGATTGCTGTTATTTTGACAAATTAGCGCCTTTGTTTTGATACGTGACATACATCACATGATCATCCACATTTCTCTCGTAATTTTTTTTTCTTCTTTCAGCTGCTCCTTTCATCAGGGAGTTGCCACAGCGAACTAAGTTGCACGAAGACTTGGCAATTATTTTTACGCTGGATGTCCTTCCTGATACAACCACAGGCCACCGAGCTATCAAAGCCCTCTGTGTGGAGCAGAGAGCTGCTATTTAGGGCATCCGGGGCAGCGGATGGTAGGGTTTAAGGGCCTTGCTCAAGGGCCCAGAGTTGGGTAAATGAGAGTGGAGGCAGGTGTAGGTGCTTCACCAATCCCACCCACACTTTAATGTTGTCGATACCGGGAGTTGAACCAGCAATCCTCCGATCACAGGCCCACCCTCTCCAACCTTTGTGCCACCACTCCCTCCAATTCTCTCATAATTTTAACATATTGTCAAAATTTTATTAATGACGTACTTGAACTTTAAAACTGATTTGCAATTTAGTTGTGCTCTTTAATTATATTTTGGTGTTTTTATTAAATTGCCCATGACTGAACTTTTAGGTATGGAGATTTTTTTTAAGGGTAGAAGCAGAAATGTTTACTTGAAGGGACAGCTCTGATGTGATATTAAGAAGCTCATAAGTGGCTATTGTGTTTAAAATTAGTGTTTATGTAATTATTTTCAAAATACAAATCCAATATACTAACTATTACCGGAACGCACCCTATCAAAATAAGAGCGTTCCCAAATCCTGTTCCGGCAGAATCCGGCTCAAATTAAGCCCTGCGAAGAGGTCAGGAGTGTGGCAGAACCTGATTGAACATTTCTGGAGAAATGTGGAAATGTCTTTTCACTGCCGTTCTTCTTCTGACCTGGTGGAGCCAGAGAGGTTCTGCAAAGAATAGAAACTGCTCGACGGTAGGCGTGTGAAGCTTGAAGCAAAAACACATCTAAGGTGCATCAACAGAGTATCGAGCAAAAGCTCTGAATCTTTATGTGCATGATATATTTTAAGCTTTTTCACTTTGTCATTATGGGATTCTGTGTGCAGACTTCTTGGGGGAGAAGGGATTTTAATCCATCTTGGAAAAAGTCTGTAGCATAAAATGTAGAAAAGGGAGAAGAGCCGTAAAACCTTCCATGATGACCTGTTTGCATTTTCCCTGAATAATAAACTAATAAAAGGTACTCCAGTTTTACACAATCAGAATATCATACCACATCTTTAGACCAAATAAAACAATTAAATCTTCTTTTAAAATTGCTGGAACGAGAACTTTAGTTTTTGCCAAGAATTAAGAGACACCAATGATCATGTTTCTCCCGTTGCCGTGCATTCAGCTGCTTGTTATGTCTAAGGTTTGGTTGTGGGAGTTTATTTGTCCAGAGTTCATCTCTTCCTCTGACTCATGTTTCCACGCCGACGGTCATTACGGAGGAGCTTTGCTGCACAGCTCTGCGGTGGGGCTGAATCTGTGCAGACAGCAGGAAAATGGATGCCAGGGATTCTTCTTTACAGCAGAAGAAAACAACCAGAAGATAGATCTGCTTCGTGTGTGTGTGGCGTTAAGTTCAGTTTTATACATGCTAGACGATTTTCTATCATCGTTTAAAGCAATTACAAGACACGCCTAAAAACACCATTAAACAGACAGATGAGTGTAATCAATACGAAAACTGGAGGGAGGCCCCGGGTCTTTAATGGCCTCCAGCTAGTAATACCTCCCATATTTTCAGAGGAAAACGCACGAGGTACAAGGTTGTTCTGAAGACATTTGTAACTGTAATAGATTCTGTCATTCACGGGACGAGGACACAGGTTCATCCTCTTATACAGAAGAAAGAGAAAGTTTACTGTGTGAGAGCTTTTTAATAGCTTCATGGTCTCATTCTCTTTTTTTTGTTTCTTGTGGGGGGTCATTGGTCAACTGAATTTCACTGTTCCCATTCAACACTTGCCCACACTATTTTCTCTGTTTGACTTTTCTATGCTGTCCAGACAAAAAGCTCCTGTAGCTGTCAGAAGGTTACCAACAGCAACACTGTGATTATTTTTTTATATTGGAGATTTGGGTCTTAGCTCTTTGTGGACATGGGTGGGAAAAGAACAAATGTCAAGGACTTGGATAACGCAGAATGTGGCAGTAAATTTGCATTCAGTAATGCCTAATATTTTTCTCAGGGTCTCATGATCTTGTTGTTTTTCTGGATGTAAATCACTTTTACCTTTGGTATTGGATGCTGTGCAGCTGGAAGGATTTTTACTGAAAATATTTTAGTTGTGGTCATTTATTATGATGCACAACCATAACTACAAGGTGTTTTTCTACAACTGATTAACATCTCAAAACCTCAAATACCTCAACTACTGCCCCAAACCTCAAATGAGTTGAAAAGGAGGCACCAAAGGTGCATTCCTGTCTCCATACCGGCTGTGCTCGAGCGCCTGACCACTGAGATCCTAGAACTGGCAGGAAACACAACTCGTGACAGCAGAAGGACCGGGATTGTCCCCCGGCCAGCTGTCCGCAGCGACAAAGAGCTCAGAAGTCTGCTGGAAGGAGTGTCCATCACTCTGGGAGGAGTTCAGCATGACATTTAGTCGGTCCTGCAGCCCAGGGGAACTGAGAGGCCAGCTGAGTCTGGGTAGATGGATTGGATGTCATCTGTGGCCAGTTTTTTCAGATCTAATGTGGGATAATAATGTCATCACAATGTCAGCACTGTATGTTTCCATACAGTGGCGAAAGTTGTCTCTGCATTTAACCCATCCACCATCAGGTGGTGCAGTGGGCAGCTATTGAAAGCACCCGGGGGGCATTTTGGGGATGAGGTGTGCTGCCCAGAGACACCACGTGATATGCAGTGACTGGGGATCTAACCTGGGACTTTCGGGTCCCAAGCCGGCTGCCCTGCCTCTACACCATCTCCGCCCCCATAGAGAGCCTTCCTGTCTACAGCCATCAGTATCTATAGCATCTCTTAATGAAATGAGGATAACAATTTACAACATTGAATTTCCCTAAGGCTTTGGGATTAATAAAGTATTTTTGAATCGAATTGAATTGAATTAGAATGATCTGGTCCTGTTTACATCTGTAAGCTAAAACCATCAAACTGGAGAGGTGAGCTGGCGCCTCTGAAGGTGGTATCTCACTGGGCTGTGATGGCTAAAGACTAGATGGTGGCTCAAAATGACAAGAAAACAGGTACATTTACTAATGTAGTCCCAACACTGTTGTGTTTAGAACCAAGTGGGCAACAATTTTTGGAGACTGCAGCCTATTTTTGCGTTCAAAACTAGTGAAACGTTATTCTATGTCAATCACAATCTTTTGTCATCTATACCTGTGCCCACAATATACCCACCTCGGCCCGCTTTGTACTCGTCTTGGCATGATTTCTTATACTGGAGTACACTTCTAAAAAGGCTTTTCAATAATTTTCATTGATTGTTAGTGTGGCTGTGAAAGTGTCAAAACATTGTTCTAGCACCTTTTGAGTTGAGCTCGACAACCCTGAGAAAATTTGTCACACAAAACAAGTTTTTCTTTTGAACAAGCGATAAAACTGTGAGCATCTGTGGCTCAATTGACCCATGGGACATTTTGGAGACTACTTTGCAAATGCAGTTTACAAACTAGTCTCCAAAGTTTGCAGCCCATTTAGATACTACCTCTGTGGTAGTTCTAGGTTCTGCCAGCCACACTCACTTTCTCCCACAGCTGCAGAAGAAACTAATCAGCCACCTCTACACACCTGACCCTGATTTGGACGACGACTCTCCAGGAGCATAAAAGCCTCTGCCAGACATTCCTTAAAGCAATGGACAGCCTCTAAATTGTCTCAGAAGCAGAATAAGATTTATTATCATTGCACTGAGGTACAAAGAGAATATGACATTTGTTTTCTAAAAAGAGATCATGTTTGTAATCTCCTGAAATGTCTTCCTAGTCCTGGAGTCTTCCTGGAGTCTTCCAGCCTTCCAAGGCCTCTTCTCTCCTCAAGACTTCAACTTATGCTGATGGTGTCCCAACTACAAGTCAAACCCTCCAGCCTTAACCATCAACTTTTTGCCTCAACTCAACCTGCTCCTCTCTCCAACGTTGCTACCTCTCTTGAAGCCTGAACTTCCTGGATCCTAGGACATCATGACTCTCCCCTCTGGCTCCTACAGCAAAGACATTCTCACCCAGAACCAAGCACCTGTAAATAAATACACTTATTTTTGTATATGTCTCTGTCATTCCTTCAGTCTGCCACTTAGGGTCAGTATATAACCAAAATCATGTTAATCTTAAGTCCAAGGCAATGGTTCTCAGCTGGACCAAGGTAGAATGTTCCTTCCAGGATAGGGGTCAGTCTTTGCCTCAAGTTGGAGAGAGTTATTTGTAATTCAGGAGAGATGGAGATTAAAATAGAAGATACATCAACATCTTGTACCTACTGGTCCATCTATGTTCTAACTCTCGCCTGTGGTCTCCAAGAAGAGATCAAGCTCCTGAAATGAGCTTCTTCTGTAGGATGGCCGGGCTCAGCCTTAGAGTGAGGAGTGTCATCATCCGGGGGAGCTCCATTGAGTTTCTGCTCCTCTTGAATGGAGTCAGCTGAGGTAGTTTGGACATCTGATTAGGAAGTCTTGTGAACACTTCTCTCTGGACATTTTTAAGGCTTATCCTACAGGCAGGAAGGAGACCTCAGGGTAAACCTAGAACTCTGAAAGCGTTATATATCCTCTCTGGCCTATGTGCACCTTAGATCTCCAGGAGGACCTGAACCTGGGAATACAAAGGTTTCTTTCTTGACCTGTTGGCTCCATGATCTGACCTTCAATAAGTGGAAAAATATGGCTATTTAGATGGATAAAAACATAACTAAGTAATAGGTAATGAATATAATTAAGATAAATATGCTTACTTTTACAAAGTATTTAGCGTCTTGCATTTGTTGCGCACTTCTGTGTGGCTTTTATTATTGTGATGTTTTACTATGGTTAACGGGTAATAACGATACTGCATAATGAATAACAATGCGTGGAGCATTACTGAACCTTTTATTTCATTGTTTTTCCTGATGCTTTTAAAAATCTTTACATAAGAGTTTTGGGCCCAAATTACCACCTAACCTTTTTAACCTCTGGAACTGTTTTTCCATTTTTCTGAAGCCTCCAAATGAAAACTTTTGAGAATGTTGGAGCACAGCTTTAAACCTTACTGTAAATTACACAGCTAAAAAATGAGCAAAGGATATGGAAGAAGTGATAATATCCATGTTGGGGCCAGATCCCAGAAATGATGCCGTTTGTCAGCAGGGCCTCTACATTTTTGCCTTGAAAATAGCCAGTTTCAAATTTCCACTAAACTGTGGTTTCCAAATATGTTGTGAGCAGAGTAACTCATGTCAGAGGCCAGCGTGTGATAGTCGAGGAAAAATCAGTATAGTTCTATTTTTCTCTTGTGTTAAAAATTTACACAAACTTTGTGCAAGAGAATAAATTTAAAATTATTGTGAAATTTACTGAAGAAGAGACTTATACATGTATTCCAGCTGTAATGAAAGATATGACCTAGTGTCAATGTGTGCACATGTAACACTGGGATCAATACTATTTAGTAGGTATTTTTAATTTGCTTGGCCATGTGCTGTCCTGCTCTCCTTAAGACATAATAAAGAAGGTAAAAAGACCCTTCATTTGGAGTGGAAACTGGCCAAAACCACCGCGGCACTCGTAATCCAAGGCCGCTTGTGTCTTTTTTTTTTTTTTTTACTGGGCTTTCGTGGTATATTTTTATAGGCAATTCAATTTACAATTTGATGAATAAGGGGGAGACTTTTACACTGCAACTTTTTATTTTATCCCATTTAAACGCTGCAGTTAAAAAAAAAATCCATTATGAACAACATGTGGCAGAACAAATCTGGTAAATAACAGATTTGTTCAGCCAGTACAAAACAAATTTCTTGACATGTGGTGCAACTCTCCTGTTGTAACCAAGAGGGTTTTTGTCGTTTTGTTTTGTTTGACTGTTAAATATAAAGAAGAAATAAACTGATGTGGCATTTTCTTGCCCCCCGCTTATTCCGAAAGCACTTTTAAAAGTGGTTCTTCGTCTGAAGCACGTAAAGAAACTAGGAGACAAACTACTGTTGTGTTTCAAGGGTAAACAATCTCTTCCTGAGACACTCTGCTACAATCTAAACAGTTTAAAACATTTTCTGCTTGATGAAACCTTGCTCAATTTCCTGCGCCGTGGACCCCTAAGAAAGCCCTGACAGGGCAGCTTTTGCCCAAATTCTCCTGGATGGGAATTACAAACGGGGACTGCGGAGCAGTCGATCAGGACCGGCTCTTCGCCGTGAATGAATTTACTTCAATTAGAGGCCGCCGTCAAGCTCAAGAGGATAGAGTGTGTCGTCTCTTATGAACATTTATTGTTACACAGTGTAATGACCATGCACGCTGTGACCCAGGCTAATGACACCATAGATTAACTCCAGCGGGTTGCCTTTGGTAAAGTCCAAAACTATTCCGAAAGTATTGATTTCAAGGCTTGCTGTGAAATTGAACTGTCAGGTGTTCCACTGGGCCTTGATATGATATCGATTGCTCATGCTTAACGACCAACAAAGAGTCTGGTTACCTGAAACAGTCTGAACGCAGGCCAACTGCACCCCTCCCAAACAGCTTATTGGAATTTTAAATAGAAATTTGATAAACTCGGGCTCTTTGGGGAATATGAATGTTACCGCTCGGCCTCAAGACAGTTTCTTTCTGCTCTCGCTCAGAGGACTCAGACCATTAGCCGTGCTCAGCGATGTGAGTCCACTTCTCTATCATCCAAAAAGCCTAAAGCTGAGCGCTACAGTGACACGGGGCTTCTGGATCTACTGATGAAGAGCAACTCTTGGACAGGTGACAACAGTTTACAAGTTTCTCTAATAATTGCCAACAAAAAGAGATTTAGAGTGTCGTCTGTCGGTCTCATTTACAAAATGTAATCAGAGCTAATATCCAAATGTTTCTTGGCATGCGTAAGAACACTTAATAATGTATATTTATTTAATTGTATGTCATTGCAGACAAATAAAACAAAATATATCCTTTTTATTATTTGTATATTGGCACTCATCACACTTGGTATTGAATAACAATCAGGATAAGAAGTCATGAAGAGTTTCTGGTGTCACGTTCTTCTCACAGTCTTCTGTCTTAAAGGGTCTAACAGTGCCAGCTGTTCTCATCAAAGTCTGAGTGTTTCTGCTGAGGACGGGTCAGGACTGTTGTCCAGAACCTGTCTCCTCTTCTGCCTCACACTTTAGAACGTGAGCAGATTGGTTTCATGTATTTTTGGTGAGAAATATTCTGATATCCATGAAAAACATGAGCTTCGTAACAGCAGCACGAGTTGCTGTAAAATAATCTGTAATAATGCTCCCGTCAGAACCCTGAGCCCAGATTTTGGACTAGATGCTGACAACAAGTGCAAAAACAATCCCTGCTCCACATTGTTCTATCAGCTGTTGATGTGGTTCTATCAACTGGTTCTGTCAGCTGTTGCTGTGGTTCTTGATGTGGTTCAGTTTGAGACGTTCTCTCTGAATTTCCTCCTGATCTCTTGAATGGTTTCATGATATTCATCCAGAAATCTTCTATTTTCCATCGTCTTGGGATGTTCTTCATCCTAAAAACATTTAAATTGTAGGTTGTTGTTGTTGTTGTTAACTACATTCTCACATTTACATCTCAGGTAAAACTGAGTGGTAATGGAGGAAAAGGACCCGGCTGCATACATTTCCTCTCCCCCCACACTCTCCAGTTTAATTAGAGAATGTTCAACTGAGCCGGGTGGTGTCACTGAGTGCATAGAAGCAATCAGCACCCTGCATGACGAGTCAAATGCCTTTGATCAGCTCATGGAGGCTGATCCTCAGGGACTGCGAGGAGGTGTGGGTGATCCCACTGGCCTCTGCATGCCAGTCATGACAGCCTCCATCGTGGTAGCAACCCGCGCCCCTCCCTGGGCTGCTCACGCTGTGAAGACATTAATGTCAGGGACTGTCCCACTTCACTGTATTTCTGTGGACATGTGAGAAGCACCGCTTCATTGGACTCAGTTTCATGTAAAACGTTGTGATTAGTGGTGGTGCAAACATCAGATGAACAAAAAGTACTTTTAAACCAGTCGTGCTTCATTGTGACCTGACCACTACACATGGTGTGTCGTTGCATCGTGGTGTGCACGGTGGAAGGGACACCTTTGTTCCAAACCGTTGGGTTTCTTCCAGTAGTTTGGTCTTTCTCTGCACTGCTCCCACATTTGGTTGCACGAGTTTGACACAATGTCCTCCTGGATGAACAAAACCAACGTTGGTTTTCAATTTTCAGCAACTCTCTGTGAAATCAGGTCAACTGGACTTCTTTTCAGTTCATCCTCAACATTTTTAGACAAAAGTCAATTTAAACTATCAAAACCCAATAAATCCCCGACTATTTGCCTTTCGCTCTGCCAGTCTACAAAGGTTCACTTGCAAACAAAGTTTTCAGTCTTCCTAGAATTTCCGGTTTTATTTCTTTAATACCGCTCAGTTAAAAAGAAAATGGGTCAAACATAATAAGTATATAGTGTTTTTTTTATTTTTTATTTAGGGGCAGCTTTGATGCTTCATTGATGCACAATTGCACCTCCAGCCAGGCAACACAGCTGATTAACTTATAGAGATAAATGTCCATGGTCAGAATAATAACTTCAAAAATAGTTTAGATTTATTTTTATCAATTATATCTATTTTTTTCTGACACCTAAACCCTTCAAATAATACTTTTGGTTTTGTTCAGTCTCATGACACTTGGACAAATAAAAGCTGAAAAAGCTTTTGGTTTGGGATTATTATGATAATAATATCCTGTTTGGAGGTTGGACGGTTGTAGTTTGTTGTTGGTAGTTTGAGTGGGAGTTCAGTTTTTCCTGCAGCCTGAAGTCACAAGATGGCACCAACAAGCCACACCTGTGGACCATCTCCATGATGAGCTGCAGTAGAAGACTTGTCTTCGTCACTGGAGCATTACATGCCTACTGGTAGTAGTGCTTCTAGCCTCTTTACCTTCCTAGTGACAATAAAAGTCTAACCTAGTGTCCTTACCTGTGTCAGTATTGACTCCTGCTGTTTTACCTGTTCTGGACTTCTCAGGTGTGAACATGGATTTCCTTGTGACCTCTTCAGCTGTTCCTTCAACTTCCAGCCACTTGCCAATCCCTACCTGAGACTTACCTCGGCCATTCTCCTTCGTATCACTGGAACCATTAGACCCTTGCTCCCACGACAATCAAATACTCCATCTGTAAGAAGGAGAAGCATCTTTAATCAACCATATCCCGAGTTCACCAAACTGGTCCTTCTCCTTGCTTTCCCTGGTTCCAGCCCCGCCCAGTTTGCAATGCAGAATTATATCACTGTAAATAAATCACTGTTAATTCTTTGTGGTCTTGGCGTCTGTTCATTTCAGTCACTTCTCTCTGGGTACCTGTTAAACCTCAGTTTGATCTCCAGCTCTGGATAAATTGCTTTTGACAAAATCTAAGTCCAATTTTTCAATATTTACTTCTACTGAAATGATGTGAACAGTCAAGAAAAACATTTGAACTTGAATTTACTGCATCATCCTGTTGGTCATTTGGACAACATGTCTTCACATATTTTTACTGTTATTCAAAAACCAACTTGTCTTTCGGTCTTTCCCCATCTAGTATAATGTTTGTATGCCATATTCAAAGCTCCATTTGGTGTTGTCTTTTCCATTCTCCAGCATCTAAGGCCACCCAAGCTTGAATATCTAGAGAATGCTGTTTTCAGTGTTGTCAGAGTGCGTCAGTGTTTTTGAGCCTATGTGGTCTCAGACGGTTGGAAAACAGCTTCAACAAACGTAACGCTTGTTTTAAATTAGGGTCAGCCTGTTAATTCAATTCACAGTTTTAAGCATGGAAAATCAAAGTACCGTATATTATTGCAGCTTCTTCCAGAGGGTCTGCAGATGAACTAACACATACCACTGAATGGTTCACACAATCCTCAGACCATTATAATTTAAAGCGAATGAAACGCAACCAGATGATTTGTTTGAGATGTTCAGATCCCAAACATGTCAAGGTCAAAGTTTTATAACTGCACAGCAAACATGTAGAGCCCATTTAGAACAAGGACATGCCATGCTGTCAGAAATGGATTTGGTGAAAACAGAGGAAAAGAAACTAAAATAATATTGGAAGCGACAGAAGAAATACAGATTCACTTTTAAGACGCAAAGTGGAAAAAAAAACAAAAAACAGGATTGTGTTATCCAAACCACATCTGTCTCTTTCGTTTAGCTCTGGTCTTGTTGTAGAAACTTATTTACTCTTAACTTTTTCACTGAACGATTGCATGAATATGCAAAGAGACTTCTCTGCAGAATTTCCATAATTATAGTGCAGCAAAACACCTTATTTTAGTCGGACATATTTACTCACTCATTACCTCAAGCTGGCAGGTTGCACCACAGATAATACCCGATAATCTAACAAACTCAATCACATTCTGTTCTTGTGAAAACACAAGACATTAGCTGCACGAGTTACATGATAAATGGTTTGTTTCGCAGTCAAGTCTGAGGAAAATCATGTGTAAATAAACTTCTGTGTGCCAGGTGAAAATTGATGTGAATCTCAGCAAGATGCTGCAGAGCATCCTGTCGAAGCAAACTTCTTTTAAAATGCTTCCATAACACGCTTTCCATGTAATAAGCGAGACATAAACCTGGGATCAGATCTTTGTAATCCATCACAGGTTATTTCAGTCAGAACAGACAATAACCACCATCTGTGATTCAGTCACGAGCTGAGAGAAGAGGAAAGCTGCTGTTGTTACACCCCGTGAGTAAAAGAGCAAACTGTGCCAGAGTTGGAGAAGCCACAAAACATGTCCGCTCCTGTGAAAGCCACCGAGTTTATTTGTGTTCCTCAAGCAGCATTTCAACATTCGTGGCTAAAAGTAGAAAAGGAGTCAGACTAACTGGATGAACTTCTTTTGTAGCTTTTAGTGTCACCGCCGCTCAGTAGCAGACACTGATCTGATTTAAAGGTGTACTCCGGTTTTTTTGGACAGGAACAAGACAAAGGGCCACTTTGAAAAGTAACGCATCGCATCGGGTTACAGCTTTTATGATTTGAGCTGCATAAAAGACAAAAGCACAAATATATAGATGCTCTGGATGTATTTTACTTTTGAATTCCTCTTTTTGTTGCAGCCATCTGATTAAAGTAGAGGGCCTATTGTTAGCATTTCTGGGTCTCGGAACACGGCCATTTATTAAGTAAACAACTTAATCACAACACACGAGCCTGAAACGGCACGGCGGCTCACGGTTGGCAGAACTCACATGTGCACATTACAAATACTTTTCACTGCCATTTTCTTGGTTCTACATGACTTCCTTTTGATATACAATCCATCAGAAAAAAATGGAGCGCAAATTCCACTCATTGCCCACAGATGATGATTATATGTTCCAACACTCTGGAGCTTCTAAAGAAAACTTAGCTGAGCTACAAGCTACTGATTGAGATGTTAGACTCTGAAGAAACTGAACTTTTCTACATGTTGTTACTTTCAGACCACAACACAGACGCAGAACTAATAAGAGATCTTAGTGATGAATAACATTTTAACTGACGTTTGGATTCTGCAGCTTTGAATCAAAACACTTCCAAAAGGTTTGAATACAACTAAGTGCCTCACTTTAAGAACTTTACCGTAAAGACCTGCATGTCTGACAAAGACCTCACTGCCTGGTGCAAAACATTTAGGATGCATGAGCAGCAACAAATGTTACATGATAAGGCTCAACCTTTAATCGTGGCATGAAAAGGCATTAATCACAGTTTAGCCTTTATTCACAGTGAGATGCATTTTATCATGGCATATCACACCCACCCATTCACCCTTATAGACACCAGTCGAGACCACGCCATATTTGATTTGCTGGGAGGCCTGGAAAACAATGGTTTTCACAACACACCTGTCAGGCAGGACTCCAAGTCCCAGTTATTCCAGTCATACCCTGGTGCTCGAAGCTACCAGTGTAGCTACCAAAGTTACTGCTAACCAGTGTACTAGCTACCATTCAACCTCTAAGAAGAGGAAAAACACTTTTTCTACACAATCACTGCACTTATTTTACTTTTCCATTATTTTGTTAATGTGGATGTTCACAGAAACAAATCTGCCTGCAGAAATTTTATTGAATATATTAATGTTTCAGATTTGCAGATGGATTGGTGCAGCATCTGTAGTATTGCAAACTATGTGCTGGTCCATTGCGGTGAAAAGGGAGCTGAGCTGTAAGGCAAAGCTCTTTCTTTACCAGTCAGTCTACGTTCCTACACTCATCTACGGACACAAACTCTGGGTAGTGACCGAAAGAATGAGATTGCGGATAAAGGTGGTTCAAATGAGTTTCCTCTGCAGGGTATCTGGACTCTGCCTTAGAGACAGGGTAAGTTCAGTCATCCAGGTGTGATATTCTGGACCGGGTCCGTTCATGAAACTGGTCTGACTCCCCACCTCCAGAATTTGGTTCTTTAATTCCCAGATGGAGAGGAAACTCGCTCTAATTCAAATAAATCAAGATATATATAATTTCAGTTTACCAATTTAATGTTCATCAGGCAGGAGAAAGTTAGAGGTTCAGTGCTGAGGCATCCGTCCAACTCTTCTTAACCCAGAAGGGAACCGGAGCCCTGTGTCACAAAATGCCCCAGCTTATATTGACCCTTGGCTCCGCCTTCACATCCGAGAGCACAGCCTATCAGAGCATATCAGTGGGGTGACTATGTGTGATGTCATCGGCCTTATCTGTTTCCGATGGTGAAAAACGGGTGAAAGTGCAAATCTATCTACGTGATGAAAGCCAGCAAAATATAAAAAAAATTACTCCTTATCAGGTGTTGACCCTGGGAAGCTCACTCAGAGCAGCTGGCCCCATCTCATCTGTACAGAACCGGGCCATAACTGGTCCGTCTCTGGACAGACAAGACCGGGGGTCTCAGCATGATTAAATGAAATAACACTAACACAGGAGAGACTTGGAGTAGAACCGCTGCTCCTCCACATCAAGAAGCCAGTTGAGGTGGTTTAGGCATTTGGTAAGGATGCTCCTTGGGCACCTCCCTAGGGAGGTGCTTCAGACATGTCCGACTGGAAGGATACCCCAGGAAACACCTAGGACACTCTGCAGAGACTGTCTCTCAGTTGGCCTGGGAACACATTGGAGTCCTCCCAGAAGAGCTGGAAGAGGTGGCTGTGGAAAGAAAGGTCTAGACCTCCCTGCTGAAGCTGCTGCCTCCAAGACCTGACCGGAATAAGTGGAAGATAATGGATGGATGGATGTTTCAGATTGTATTGGTACAATGATGTTATTAACTGATTTATCTAGATTTAATACCAAAACTGCATCGACAGATGGCAGCTCTACTGAAACAGTGGTTTTGTTTGTGTGTGTGTGTGTCTGCGTCTGTGAATCAGTTCATCTTCACAGCCGTAACCATGCACTTCATAAACGTCCCTACAAGTTCTGATCCAAGCTGTCTCTGAGGGAACACAGCTCTGGTGTTGCATATGTACGAGCAGATAAAAGAACTCAGAAAAGCCTGCAGTCATGAAGCAGAGAAGTGCATGTGCGTTTCAGTGTGTGTACCTGCAGGCTTCTGTTTGCACAAACTGCTTCTTTGATGTCGACACAATTGTGCAGTTATGTTTTCTGGCATTGTTGTGTGTTTCTGCACATTGTTAAAGTCAGTTACCGGAGGGGGGTGAGGGGGTTAAGCGTGGGTGTCGTCTGTGTTTTCCAGGAATGACAGCCACAGCGGGGATGGCAGAAATGGCCAGTCTGTTGTTAGAGATAAGGTTTTGTTGAAATCATACACTTGGCATCTGAGGAGACAGGGCCATGCCGAGGTAGACCCTGAGCTTTTAATGTCTTCCATGTCTGTCCTGCAGGTACAAGCTCACTTTGACACAAATACACAAACGATGTGGTTTTGTCAAGCTGCTCACGAACCTGGAGCAGACACCTCAAACCCAGACACAAAGAATCAGAGCTACCAGATAAAAACTGGGAGTTTCCAACACAGTGGTTTTCTAAGGTGACTGATTATGTGGCTGGAGTAAGTCTGCCGCTGGAAGGACAAGTTCAGAAACAACAAATACACAAAACCAAACTGATGATGGAGAGACTCAGCAGAAGATGAGATGCAAACTAAAAATGTTTCAGGAAAAGTTCATCTCATGCGAAATCTTAGTCATAATAAAATCCTTAGAATACAATTATTTGTGATTTGCACATATGCATTTTATCATTTCATTTTTTTTATTCACATATTACAAATTAAAGTCATAGCATACTAGCCTTTCAAGCCAAATCTTTAAACTGACTTCATCCTGTGATGAAGAAAAACAGTGAAATAGTCGTTTTGGTCAAACCTTGTTCCAGATGTTCTTACACTCTCAAGTTAGATGCTATCAGAGACTCTACTTTCTCAGGCAGCTGAGGCAACCTGGACTGGGAAGTCAGTCCCCACCTCCTTCTACAGGTGTGCAGTGGAGAGCATCCTGTGCTCCAGCATCAACGTGTGGCATGGAGGTTGCACAGCACAGAAAGAAAAGCTTTGCAGAGAGTGGTGAAGGCTGCACAGAAGACTGTTGGAGTCATTCTCCCCATCATAAGACATCTACACCTCCAGATGCAGGAAGAGGGCTACCTGCATCATGAAGGACCACACTCACCCAGCATAAACACTTTTTGCCCCACTCCCCTCAGGAAGGAGGTTGAGGAGCATTAAGTGTAGAAATATTAGACTGAGGAACAGCTTCTGCCCTGAAGCTGTTCAACTCATGAATCTCCAATCTGGATTATCACTGTAAGAAAAAAAAATCACTGTAATGACACTTTAATTGGTGATATGTGACTTTATCTGTGCTGCTGATTATCCATGCTGCTGATATCATGTTGCTGTATTCATTCTTACCCATCTGCTCACCACAGACTCATATTCAGGCTGCTGTTTACTATACCATATTATTTTACATTATTAGTGTTTAGCGTTTATCTTAGCTCTATAAGCATACCGTTTGGCGTTCGTTTAGCATATATCTTAGATCTTTATATACCGTTTCTTTTTATACTTTACAGTATATTTAGCTATTTTTGAGCGTAACTTGGACCCTGCACATAATTTCATTCCGCTTCATGTACCACATGAGATGCGAATGACAAAAAATTTGACTAGAACTTTAACTTATGAGATGAGTTCCCTCCTGCAGTATGAGTTGGAGACGACTCTCAGCTACTACCATGCTTAATTACAACTATGTATGTGTTTGACAAGGTTGATTAGCTGTGGCAGCCATCTTGAATCAGATTATTAACTTGTAGATGTACGTCCAGTAGTTACATTTTTAGAGTTTCTTGAAAATGTGTCCTCTGATTCATAGGATATTTGAGTTTTTCTGTGTCAGGGATCATCAGGTATAGACAAATGTATCAAAATATGAGCATTCTGGAGACATAAAAGCCTGTATTTTCATCAAATCAGTCCTATAATTTAATAAATCATGAACGTCCTGTTTATTTTTCTACCCTCAAAGCAACAGTTGATGAAAACGCACGCTTGATTTGATCATTTTCCTGGGTTTTGGTTAAACTTGAACGTTCCCTCGCCGTGTTCTCATTTTGCGGAGGAAGTTCCATACGATCATTATTAACTTCTCCAAACTCTGGGCGCCATGTTTTGTCTGCGATTCTTTCCTTCTGACGACAACAACCACATTCATTACTGCTCGCGCTCCGACCCGCCTCGGCGTGTCGGGTCTTTAGAAGACGATTTGAAGGAGAATAGTTTCTGTGACAGTCTTTTGGATGATGGAGCGTGACAGGTCTTTGCTGTGGCTTTGGGACAGCAGGCGGTGGGGCTGTGGGTGCTAGCGTGACAGAGGAGTGGTGGAAAAAAAAAAACGGGGTGGTGGTGATAATGCAGAACGGATGCCCAGTCTGGTGCGGTGGGGACTAATTTTGCTCTCCAGGGCAACTGATGAGCCCCAGATGGACGGCCAGCTGCTTTGGGTTTGTGCGTTCAGGGAGGTGGGCGTCAGAGAGGAAGGAGCAGCATGTTTTCAAGAGTCTGTGCTCGGGTTAAAAGGGCCCTTCAGGATCAAACTTTCGATTACGGTACATGTTTTGTTTATATTCACCGTTTTTTCTTTCACAGTTCCACCAGGAGGGGCTTCTATTCTATCCAGGAGGACTCTCAAGGTGCTCTGGATACTCAATAGGAAAAGTCAAAGTGTCCATCTGCTACTTTGTTGTCCTGTGCCCGTGTCCCCTACCAGAGAAGTAATTAAAAGACCACCTGATACTGTGCCTGGTGTCACTCCAGAGCTGATAATACACAGAAAAACACTGGATGTTGATTGATTGGCCTCAAGATGAGCTCCTCATGAGAATAAGCCTCTCGTAAAGAAGGGTGGATGGTCCTCCTGCCAAACACCTCCATGAATATGAAACACAACCCATTCTGCTTGTCTCCTAAAGACTAGTGCTCACTTTTTTAGGAGCCTGATTATGGGCCGAGCATCCAGACTGAACCGCTTGTCAATCCATTGCTCATTAAGTTAGATGATTGCCCCCCGACAGGCCAGCAGTTTAGCTTATTATACATCCTGTGTATTTCCCTTTTTGTTTCCTCTCCAGTCTCATCAACTCTACTCCCTGCAGAAAAACCACCTCTGTGTACGGTTTGGTGGATCATTATTTGCCATCCGTAAAACCACAGTCCACAGCTGCGTACACTGTGGATTTTCTGCCCCAACAACAGAGACGACAAAACAAATGGGGCTAAGAGAAAGCAAATGTGCGTCTGTAAGCAGGGCGGGGGACGCAGCAGACAGTCACGAAGCACATTTCAGCTACAGCGCCAGTTTCCCATCATCCTCTGCATCCTAACCATGACCTACTGACACAACTGGATACCACGCCAGTTGTTATGCGTTTCACTGCAAATGTATACAAAGTGACTCAAATAAAACAATTTGTCTCTTTAAAACCCTCACGTGTAGCTGCTAAACGAACTTTTAGTCCCAACACAAGTCAACCCACCTAACTGTCATGTAGACCAGTGGTTCCCAACCGTGGGCCTTGGGGAACATCCTGCATGTTTTACTTGTTTATCTGCTCCAACACACCTGATTCAGTGATTTGATAACCAGGGGTACCTTTTCAAGATCTGCAGAAGCCTGTCAATCACCCATTTATTCAAATCAGGTGCGTCAAAGCAGGGATACAACTAAAACATGCAGGGTGGTGTTCCTCAAGGACTAGAGTTGGGAACCACTGATGTTAGACCTTCAGCTCTTTTATTTATGCTTTACAGTAGTCCCTCACTACTTCGAGGTTCATTTATCGCGGACTCGCTCTATCGCGGCTTTTCAAAATAAGATGGGGCATGACAAACAATTGGCTGATTGATGGATGAGCCGCACAATCGGCATGGACTTTTTATTTAAAAATAAAATATTTTAAATTATTTTGCACCTGCTGCACATTTGTGCAGCTCAGAACTGCAGGAAAAAAAGCTTTCTTCTGCACCTTTGTGTTGTGCACACTGCAGGATAAATGTCCTGCTGCAGCTGATCAGCTGTTCTCCGTGCAGAGCTGAGAAGTGGGCGTGGCCAAGAGCGAAGTAGGAATAGTAGTACAAGTAGTAATAGTTTATTTTAGTGTATATATATATATATATATATATATATATATACTAAAATGAACTATTACTAACTACTTGTATTACTATTCCTACTTCGCAGTTTTTCACTTATCACGGGACTGGAGGGTATGGATCCCCCGCGATAAACGAGGGACTACTGTATTTTCAATAACACCTGGTGAAACTTCCCTTGTGGAGCTGATGGAGAAGTCTTAAGGTCATGCCAGGCAAAGTTAAAGGGAGAGTCTGGTCATTTTTAAAGTAGTGCTCTAGGTGACAATGCTGCTGAAAGTGTCAGTCCACCAGGAGTAGACTAAACCTTTGACTACATGCACTGATCTGGCAGACGGATTCATTTACTCTGTTTATGCAGATTTAATTAATCTGTAAGCGTTGATAACTCAGTGGTCACACCTTTAAGAGGCAGCTGAGAGTTACCTGTCTTGAAAAGAACCGCGTATGAGTCCGCATTAAGCTTCGACGTGAAGTCAAGTGCAGCCGCAGCAGCCTGTTCATTTACTCCAGACACTGAAGAACAAAAACCACGAGTCTCTCTGATCCCAACCCATGACAGATGCAGCATCCTCCCTGACAGCAGCGGATGATAAAAAGGATGCTCCTCATCTGGAAACCATCTCTGCACCGTCTCAGTCTCTCACCGCAGCTCGCTGTTTGCCAAGCGTCCATTACAAGTGCTTGTCTCGGTTTGTTTCAAATGAACAAAAGCCAAGATTCTACTTTCTTCTTCTGCTTGGAGTCGAACATGATGGGCTCCAAAGATAACACCAGAGAGGACTCAGTGTTCAGTGTGTTTGGGTTCTTTCTGCTCTTTGCGTGCGCACGGCTGACTAAAACCATGCCACGTTTCTCCGGCTTGGATGTGGACCTTTTAGTCGTCCTGAACTTCTTCAGCCACAAAGATTTTCTAAAGCAAAGGTGGCTCCTCAAACAGTTCACGTTTGGAGTCAACCCAAGTCAAGATGGCCGCATCCACCTGAAGAGCTAAACAAAATGTCACACTCAGCAAATTTTACAGAAATTAGCTGGAACTTGCTTTGGTAGTTGGTGTCAGATAAACGCAACACACTCTTACAATATCAGATGATTTGTGAATAATGTTCTTTGATCTTCATCTGAAATTCAGCCATGAACTAGAGCTTAATAAAAACTGGTGTTTAGAATCTGTAGTAAAAACAAGTTTAAATCTTATTATTATATCATTACATTGTGTGTTATTGTGATAAAAGATGATTAAAACTGTAAAAAAAAAAAACAGTGGTTCACATTATTTACATAAACTTCTAGATGATAAATTATTTAAAGGTGCATCCCGGTGAGTTTCTGCCTAAAGCTACTGAATACACTGAATTTTAGAAATATTGGTAAAAAAAAAAAATGTAAGAAAAAACCATTTTCATAACAACTTCTTTACTAGAGATTATTATTTTATAGAGTAAAACTCAGATATGTAAATTTCCTTTTATGTGCCCAATGCTTTGGTGTTAAATAAATGAAATGAATCTTTATTAACACAGACACAAACTAACAGTCTTCTTCTCTCATCACATAGAAACATGTTTATCTGTGTGAAATATTATTCTTTAAAATGATTGTTTGATTATTTTACATGTGCATGTGCTCTCTCCACTTCCTTCTGGTAATTTTAACTTCTTTCTCAGTTTTTGCTGCTTTTCAGCAGTTTTTTTTTTTTAACTACTTTCATCATTTTTTTCAAATCATTTCACTTTTTGTGCTCATTTTCTTTCAGCCTAATTGAGCAATCATGTATTCTTTCAACTTTCTTCTGCTATTTATGCTTGTTCTAACTTTTAAGCTAACTTTTTTAAATCAATTTTTTTGGCTAATTTAAGCTATTTTTAGATAAATTCAAGTTTTTAATGGTAATTTTTGCTACTTTCAACCTAATTAAGTTATTTATGGTAGTTTGAGCCCATTATGCTCCATTCAGCTTTTTTCTGCCAGTTTAATCATTTTCTGATATTTCAGCTACTAATTAGCTGTTTTATGCTAATTTGAGCCTTTTCAGCTAAGTCCACAATTTTTTGTCTGATTTCAGCTCTTTCCACTTCTGTCTGGTAGTTTAAGCTTCTTTCTGCCTTTTCAGCTACTTTTCAGCATTTTTTTTAAATCTAATGTCCTTTTTTTGTGCTCATTTATGCAAATTTGTATTTAATTCAGCAAAACATATGCTCTTTCTGCTTTCTTCTGCTGCTTGTTATTCCATTTCAGCTACATTTCAGCTAATTTCAGCTGTTTTTCCATAAGTTCTTCTGCAATAAGCATTAATTTTCACATAAAATGCAAGTTCTTTAGTTGTATTGAGTTTTCTTTGAGTCTCTTTGACTCGTGTTTTCAGCGTTCGGTGTTTTTCCCTCCTGCCGTCTGCTTCTTCCTCTCACCTGATCCTCTTCGTCTCTCCCCAGGTGTTTGTCATTGTCCATCATTAGTGTCTCTTTAAATAATGTCTTTGTTTGTCCCTTGTCTGTGGATTGTCCTTCCTAAATCCAGCATGAGCTGTTCCTCTGCGTCTCCCCGAGCTCTTCCAGCTCTGCTGCCACGTCAGCTTTTTGTTAAATACATCCATTTTCTTATTTTACCTCTGAGTTCCTCGTGTCTGACCCTGGTTCAAACCTCCACAGAACAAGATTCTAACTCCGTTAAAACTTTAAACTAAATATATCGGTTGCGTTTGATGAAGTCCAGTGCTGTAAACGTAGTTGTTGGATTTTATTCCTCGCCAGAGACGAATGAAAATTTAGTTGATCCAGATGAACATTTTCTTCTAACAGAAACCTTCTCATGACGCTAATGAACACATCCTGAATAAAATAAATAACTAAACGAACTCACTGTAGGTTTCCATGCAGCTCAGACACGACAAACACATTCCTGAATATCTCAGGTTTAATCTGTCTTAAGCCTTTTAAATCATTTTAGTTCAGCTTTCCTGCATGAAGTTATCACATTAACAGTACAAATGAAAACAAATGACACTTTTTATTTTGTGCACACGTGCAACTTGTTTGTCGGATTGTTCTGCATGCAGCCGTACCAAATCAAAATGCTAAATTCAACCTCCGGAGCGCGGGGGGACTGTCAAAATGTTTTGCACAAAGATAGAATATTAACAGCGTCATATTTAACTGCACTGGACGCAGTTGTTGCACACGGGGCTAAATTTTACAAGCGATTGTGCGTTTATCGTTGGCGTGCAGCTTTGTGCACGTGAAATTAAAATGCTCTTGTATGTGGACGTCATTCTTCAAAGTAAGACCAATAAACAGAGACCGAGTCCTGACTCTGACGTTGAACCCGAGCTGCATGTGAGAAGCATGAAATCAAACGTGCTTCTACTTCTTGATGGAGCGATGTGAGCCCACGGTGCGCACCGGCAGCACGTTCACCGCTTCTTTCTGTATTAGCATGATTTTTTTTTTGTATTACTGTAAATTGCATTTAAAAAATAAACATTGTGGGTCAGTTTATCTTTTTTTTTTGTTGTTTTGTAAATGTTCATCAATATGCAAGGACAAGAAGCAAATTGAGAGGATCAGTGTGTGTTTTGTGTCTCTTGTGTCACCTCTGCTGCCCTCAGTGTCTCCTTCATGTGATCAGCTCCTCCTCTGCCGCCTCTTGTCCTTCCCCAGGTGTTTGTGTTCATCTCCTCGTTAGTGTCTCTATATATTCTGCGTTTTCCCTGTTCGTGGATTGTCCTGTACAGCTCCATGTTCCTGTCTCCCTCCATGCACTCTCAACATTTATCTTTTTATTTCGCTGCCACGTCAGCCCATTCTGTTTATATTAATAAATATTCCTTGATTTAATCACAATTTCCAGAATCCTATCTGCAACCTGGGTCCAACCACAGAACACAACAATGCTTTATAATCTTTTTTAAATTTTTATACATAAATCCCATAAAGTTTTAGTTTTTTCGTTTTTTTTTTTGTATTTTCAATTAAAATATACTATATCAGGGATATTCAACTGGCGGCCCGCGGGCCATTTCCAGTCCGCGGGTGATTTCAATCTGGCCCACTGCTGTTGTTGTTGTTGTTGTTGTTGTGCTCTGTTTATTACATTCAGGATTCAATAAAATAAACACATTTTATAAGGTAACAGATAATTGTAAACTGTGGTTTATTTACATGGAGCTTAAAATATGCATTTATATATAATATTAAAATCTTTTTTTTTTTTTCCTACAAATGTCTTTTCTGGTTGGGTTTTATTTTATTTATTTTTCTATAATATTATACATACTAGATGTGAATATATTATGTAAAATAATGAAAATGGTAAAACTAAATAAATCCAACCTGATGTTTGACTTTTTGAACCCACATTTAACACATTCCTCCGTGAAAGTGTTGAACCTTCAACCAAACGTCTGAATATTTAAGGCGATATCCAGAGATTATGATTGTAAAAAGTGTCCAAACAGGAAGTAAAGCCGGACAGATCGGTTCCCTTTGAGCCCATGTTGGAAAGAGAATAAAGAGGTGGGAACAAATGGAAGAACGGCTCCATGACACGTTGTAACCAAAGGCTTCATGGTTTAATTTGGCAGAATGAATCCAACATGGAGCACAAACTATATTGGATTGTTCAACGTAAAGGTCAGAGTGTGGCGAGTGCAGGGAGGAGAAAATCCAACCTTCAACCTGTTTTCCAGCTTGTTACGCATCTTGTTTCCATTCAGCAAACAGTCCTGTGTGACGGCTGACCTTATCTCAGCACCCTGAAATATGGCCGCCAGAAAAAGCACGCTCATCTTATGAACTATAATATGTTGAGTTAATTCCCAGTTAAATGTCAGGTGAAATCTTGGTCAAAGGTTTTTTTTTTTTTTTTTTTAGAGCTTGCTGGTGTTTGAACAGATGCATTCAACCTGACAACCAATTTAAAGCACCCCCCACCACCACCACCCCTCTTCACTCACACCAAGTCTTAGACTAATTTGTTACTTGTAAAATGTAATTTTACATTTTCTGCTCATTTATAAAACTACAGAAATGTTTTTCATAAGAGTCTAATTGAAAAGATCATCCAAAAGTGAGAATGCGGTCAGACTCTGAGTCGAGGTGGGCTCTCACCAACACCAGACGTAGATTTTTCTGCACGTGTTGGAGTTCAGCTCTGCCAGCTTCCTGCAGTCACAAGATGGTGCCAACAAGCCACACCCGTGGACCATCTCCTTGATGAGCTGCAGGAGTACAAAAGACGGCAGAAGACCTCCAGTCGCTGCTGGAGCATTACATGCCTAACGGTAATGTGTTTCTGGCCACCTTGCATTTATCTCAAGGTCAAAGTCAAGATTCTTTATTGTCATTTGCATTGCATGTGGTGGAACAAAACTGCGTACACCGGGTCCCAGTTAAGGCTTCAGTATACTCCCGTATCCAGTTAGCCACGTGGAAACTCTGCGCAGAGGATTGAGCCCTCATGCTCGAGTGTCCACCCTGAGCGGCTGCAGAGCAGCTCCGCAGACAATGGGCGTTTACCTTCGGTACAAATTGAGGTTGCCGATTGGTCATTTGCTGACGCGCCTACTGGATTGATTGACGGGTCGAAAAAAATAAAATAAAATGAGAGCTGGCAGCCCCAGCTGCAGCGTTGTTCTGTGCTTATATATTGCTAATAAAAAAGTTCTAACTAAAAAAACAGGGAGTTCTGGCCCTGCAGCCCACACATCAGACCAGCCCACCAGGAAATCTCCAGACTCTCCCGCAGCCACGCTGGACCTGATAGTTTTTATTCGCTCTTGACAAATTCCTTCATTTCTTACCATTTCAGTCATGGCATCAATGGAGGAGGAAGAGATCACTGCCTCTTGGCAAAAAAGCAAAAGAAAAGTCCAGATCAGAGATGAAGAAGGGAAATTTAATACATTGGTGTCACATACAAAACAGTCTGTCACCGGGCAGTTTATTGTGCGACACTGCATACGCGTACGTGGTCGTAAAAATTTAGCTTTGCACGGACATGCTCTGAGGAGGTACGTGCATACCTCCGCGGACAGACGTATGCGGGACTATACTGGGGGCTTTACACCCAACAAAATAATAAATTGTAAAAGTAAAAGTAAAACAATAAGATCTAATATATGAACTAAGAAATATGCTAAACTAAGAACACGTTAAACACTTAATAGTGCAAAAACAATACGCTGATATGCCGATTTAATTAAAGATAAGCGTTGTGTCCCCCTTCGTGTTTTCAGCGTTGCTTCTGCTTCTTACCTGTTTCCTGGATTTCTATCATACGATCTTGATCTTCCTCGTAACTTCTTCAGCTGTCTCCTCGCCTTCTGGCCACTTGCCTCAACCTGTAACTCTTTTCAGACATGCTGCTTTTGCTCACTGGAACCATTGGATCATCTGCCTCCTCGACAAACCACAAACCCTCCTGTAAGAAAGAGACCATCATTACCATTCCTCACATTACCAATATTAAACCTTCTCCTTGCTCCCCTGGGTTCCAGTCCCTCCACATGCACGTTGATGATCATTGCATTTGTAAATTCTGTTGAACTTTATTGAGTATTGGAATTTGTTCGCTTCAGTCCTTACTCTCTTGGTATTCTGTCAATCCTTACAGCACGTTCAGGTTGTTACCTTCTTTTGTTACACACATGACTGTAGTTATTACTACGTGTTCACTTGTTGCACACATGTAGCCATAACACGTCTTCTCTGTGGGTTTTCCATGGCGTTCATAATGTAGTGTTTGTAAATGTGCTGCTTTGTTAATAAAAATGAAGGGGCAGAAAATTGATTTGCACCTGGATGTATTTTGGACTGAATTGTATTTATGAGTTAGAATTGTTTTTTTTATTGCACCTTGACATGCAGTCTGTTGTGAATTGGTGCTTCATTAATAAACTGGATCAAACTGAGTTGTTGCTGCATCTTGGATTACTTTCCCTCCAACACATTTATTCTCTTTATAGCAGCCTCAACGGCAGCAAAATAAAACATGGAGATCTAGGCGTGAGACATCCGTCAAATCCATCCAGGATCTCCTCCAGGTGCTGCTTCGCAGACGTTAGGCGCCATAAAAGTCATCTGGACCGTTTTGTGGAAAGCACAGACTACTGTACCACCTGAACTTGCCAACAGTTTTCCTGTAGGTGCGGGTCCAGGATGATGCCCCAGACACCCTAAAAGCACTGAATGGAATCCTTCACTGTCAGTGGGAAATAAAACAAAGTGTCTTCCTTTAAATAAATTTCATCATTCATGCTTCACAAACACTCTCGCTCCAGCACCCCTCACCTGCTTTTTGCTTTGCTTGCCTTCAGTACTTCTACTGTTCGGAACGGAGGATCTGCTCGATCTGTTGGATCCGGTGGGTGTCCAGGAAAATCCTCGCATCAGACGGCTGTTGTGTCGTCTCATTGTGCAACACGGACATTGTTTGTGATGAATCAAACGGGCTCTGCTCAGATAAAACTCTAATGCTACCATCTTCATATAGATGATAATAATGTACCATATTATTTTACATTATTATTGTTTAGGGGACATCTTAGATCTTTGTATACTGTTGCTTTTTATACTTTATGGTGTTTAACTGTGTACACTTTCGTTCCACCTCATGCACCACATGTGATGCAAATAATAAAGAACCTTGAACCTTCAAGCACATGTTCAGGGTGAGGTCTTAGGGTGCCTATAAACGAACTAGGTACAAAAAAAATTAAGCATGTCATCTGGACAGTTTCTTTTAGGAGAAATGTTACATCTTTCATCGGAACGACTTCGTCAGTCTGAGGCCTGCCAACCGAGGTCACTCTTATAAATAGCCCTCATTGGTGTTTTTCAAGCCAACCTCCTGTTGAATTCCCAGAAACTGACTTTACACATGCAAAAAGGGACCATCCGTCCAAAACATCCGATCATCAGGCATAACAATCAAATTTTTTAGGCCAGATGATCAACTTGCTACTAACGGAAACGGCCTCAGGACAATTAAATTGTTCAGAAAGAAAGGTCTGTAAGCTCAATCATCCAGGTAAATAGAAAAAAAGGTTAAATCATGTCATTCTGTGGGGAAACCTTGGATGTTCTGTGTCCGCCGGACCCGGTTCTGGAAGGCGGTCATCGTCCATTGCCACGGTCGTTATTATCATCATGCTGCTAACGGGACTGCACTCCTGACAAGACCACACTGCCAACAGAACCACTTGCTAGTAGGACCATGCTGCTGTAGATCCATTCAACCTTTTATTTTGACAGGTTAATCTCATTGAGCCTCGGGGACTCATTTACATCAGAGACCTGATTTTAACAGAGCGATGACAACAGTAGGCAGTCTTAAAATAAATCGTACTTTGGCACTTTGTTGTTATAGTTTTGTTGCATGCTCTTATATTTCTTGTTGTTGTTGTTTTTTTGGTGAGTCGAGACGTTTTTTCTCATCCGGAGCATTTCATTGCACTGCTGACCTTGTGTTGATCTGCATAAGACCAAAAAACTTAAACCTAACCAGACCTCATTCAGTCGGTTAACTCCAGACATACTGTTTCTACAAGATCAATAAAGTTGTATCTTATCTTACGTTTATTTATTTACTTGTTTATTTATTAACCTTTTTATTTAACCAGACAAATCGCACTGAGATTACAGATCTCTTTGGCAAGGGAGGCCTGGGCCTTAAGGCAGAACATGCATGTTCTTGGTCTGCGGGAGGAAACCGGAGCATCTGGAGAAAACCCATGCGAGCTTGAGAAGAACATGCGAACTCCACCCAGAAAGACCTCAGGTCCAACCGGAGATTGAACCCAGGACCTTCTTGCTGTACATCTCTATAAACATTTAAACAAGCTGTTGGCCTGCTCGGATGTTCCAACGTGTCACCGTAGTTTTCAGTCTTTACAACGGACCTGACTTTGAACAAGTTGCGTTTCAGAGCAGAAGTTGTATTTGTTTGGATTCCAGTCAAAAATATGGTTGAACTGGAGGAAAATGGACTCGGAGGAACTTTGCATTTTGAAGTTTGCAGTGTTGCATGTTTATAGCATCATGACCTCCATCACTCTTCTGAATTGAGTTCTGCTCAGTTCATCAGTCTCACTTTATTTTTAGTCTAAGGATTTTTTTCTGTCCTCCTTATGCAAGAAGTACATTTTCACATAAACATCTTTTCATCTGAGAATAACCACATATGAGCTTTCATAGTTTAGACATCTTTATGTAGTTCTTTCTGGTGTGAGTTTTATTCATGCCATACTTATTTTTATTCATGCAGTGTGAACAAAGAGATGAACCACCACACTGTGGTTTCTCTCATCTCATGCACAGAAGACATTATTTAAATACATGCACAGGCTCGCTGCAAGTTTCTAATAAAAGCAAAGGTGGGGTGGAGCTACTGAAGCGTCTGCTGTCAGCAGCTCAAACACTGGACAGGACGAGCGGACGGACAGAACAAACAAGATTTAAAATTTCATTTATCCTGTCGACTCAGCAGGAAGAAGTTTCTGGATTTATTCTATATGAACTCGTTCATTTTGAAACTGCACATTTCATCCAAACGGTTTAAAAAACTAAACGTAAAGTGTTTGTCTTAAACATGTTCGTTTTTTGTTTCTCAGAACTAAGTGAAGAGTTACATCAATTAAACAAAGGAGTCATTAGATTGCACTCACGTCCAACAAAGCTAAAATTAGTTTATTCATTATAGATGGATAGATTACATATCTCTATCTATCTGTGTTTTATTTCACCTTTTCTAATTAACATCTTCTAAATGTAAGTCAAAAAGGACACTAAATTGCTTTATTTTCTTAAAGATTTTGTTTTAATGAAGGTTTTTATTTGAGTAATTAAAATTAAATATAAACTTATTTAATTGTTGGCATATTGTCTCTTTATTAAGCTTATTTTCTTCTTTCAGCCGCTCCCTTCCTCAGGGGTCGCTGCAGCAAACTAACTCGTACGAAGACTTGGTAATTGTTTTTACGATTGCCAAGTGGTGCCCTGCAAGAGCTACCATCTAGGGTGCCCAGAGGAGCAGGTGGTGGGGGTTAAGGGCCTTGCTGAAGGGTCCAGAGTGGGGCAAATGAGGGTGGAGGCAGGTGTGGGTGCTTTACCTTTTCCACCATTTTGATGGTGTCGTACCGGTGACGTTCCGATCACAGGCCCACCTTCTCTAACCTGTTAATTCTCATTTCATCTACTTTATCAAATTAAAACTTTCTAATGAATAAGCCCCAAAAATAAGTAAATGTTAAATTACATGAAGTAAATATGTCATCTTCTTTACTGATGTTATTATTCTGTAGTAAAACAGTAAAATAACTTTTTTTGTTGCCAGATGGCTGAGTATGTTTGAAATCATCACTGCAGCGGCCCACTGACACTTCATGTAAGCAATCAGTCTCTTCTGAAGCATTTCAGAACCGCTGCTCTGCTTCGACACGATCATTACCAACAGCATGCATGGACGTGATGTTCCTGCTTTGTCTAACAAGATTAAACATGAAACGGACATAAACGAGTGAGAATGTCATTCAAACAGTGGCAAAACTCTACATGCGCAACCATCTCCAGATTGCTGGCGCTGCAGTTGTGTCTCTGACTAAACAAATATAATAATTCAGACGCGACTCCTGCAGAGAAGGGGTGGAAAGATTTCTGAAGCCACAGTTTAGGTTAGAAAAGATTTCCAATTGAGAGAAAACGTTGACAAGTTAGAAGAAAAGGTTGTATCGACATTATGACTTTCAGAAGATCCATTTGAAATTAACGAGACTTTGGAGTCTTGATGCTGAATGATTCAGTTCAGTATAACTTTATCTTTTGAAACGGTTCATGAAATGGAGTTGTCTTCCACGTCTTGATCATAAATAAAAAACAATTAAAAATGTGATCGTCCTAAAATGCATTACAATCACAAACTTTATGTCATCTTGTCATTTTATGTAGTGAGATGAAACGAGGTGCTGGTGAAACGGCACCCACAATTTGTTTCCAACCTTTGTTTTTATATTTTGTTACTTTGCTTCGTTGGTCTATTTCATCGCTCTGATATGTTGGGATGCATTAGACATATAACAATTGCCGTGTTTCATTAACACCATTGGTTGGTTTATTTCTACACTTCCTGTTTGCACGTTTCTATTGTCTGTTATGAGATCTGAGTTAATCAGAAAATCTCTGGGTCTACGGCCGTGAAAGTTAAGGCCGAATCCCTGAAGATCTTATTTAGAGTTTAATATGAGTGCAAAGTGATCAAAGCTGCAAATTAGGATTTGGTGGAGGTACAAAATGGAGACAGTAAAATAACATGTTTGTGGGAGTTCTGGTCTGCCAGCTCCTGCACCCACAGCCAGACTCTAATCAGCAGCACCTGAGGATCATCGACTTGGTGAGCATGGTCCAGATGCAGGAAGAGGGCCACCTGCATCATGAAGGACCCCACTCACCCTGCATACACACTTTTTACCCTGCTCCCTTCAGGCAGGAGGTTGAGGAGCATTAAGTGTAGAACCACTAGACTGAGGAACAGCTTCTACCCTGATCAGGATTATCACAGTAAAAAAAAAAAAATCACTGTAATGACACTGACTGCTCATATGTGCTGCTGATCTCATGCTGCTGATCTCATGCTGCTGTGTTCATTTGTACTCACACAGACTCGTGTTCATGCTGCTGTTGTTCGGTGTATTGTTTTACACTATTAAGTGTTTAGCGTATCCATTCATCCATTATCTTTCACCCGCTTCTTCCATTTTGGGTCACGGGGGTCGCTGGTGCCCATGTCCAGCAATCACTGTGCGAGGGGCGGGGGGACACCCTGGACAGGTCGCAAGTCCATCACAGGGACACATGGAGACAAACAACCATTCAGTCTCTCACCTAGGGACAATTTAGAGTTACCAATCAGCCTAACGTGCATATTTTCGGTCTGTGGGAGGAAACCGGAGTACCCGGTGAAAACCCACGCATGCACGGAGAGAACATGCAAACTCCACCCAGAAAGGCCCCTGGACCGGGATTGAACCAGGGACCTGCTCGCTGAAAGGCAGCAGCTCTACCAGTTGCGCCACCGTACTGCCCTGTTTAGCGTATTTCTTAGTTTATGTCTTAGATCCTTATTTACTGTTTCTTTTTACAATTTATATTTTTGCTGTTGTTGGATGTAACTGTGACTCTGCGGTCACAGTTTCGTTCCACCTCATGTACCACATGTGATGTGAATGATAATAAAGCCAACTTGAACTTGATGAGGAGCATAAAAGGCTGCAGAGGACATCCAGCCAGCGCTGCAGCATTACCTGCAGCTGCTGTTCTAGCCTTTTACTCGTGTCTGAAACTAAATACGCATGACTTTGTATTCTCTCCGTGCTTCCAGCGACTAATCCCTGATGACCTGTTTCCTGAATCCTCCTCTGTGCCTCCTCAGCTGCCTCCACACCTTCCTGCCACTTGCCTATTGAGTGTCATTGTGCAGAAGTACACCTTCTTCACCTGGAACCATTTTGTGTCCGCTCTCCCCACTACTGACTCCGACCTCCGTTGTGAGAAAGAGCAACATCGTCATCACCCCTGCCTACAAGATCACTAATCATCTCTTTGCTCTTCAGGGTTCCAGCTCCTTTCCTGGCTCGTATGATCGTATGATTTTACCACTTTGTAAAAAAAACCCACTGTAAATACATCTTGGGTCTTGGTATCTGTTCTAATCACTCCTTATATCTGGGTGTAGCCGCAATCCTTACGATATCTGGACATGATCTGTACCGTTTCACTAAAAGTTTTTGTTCATGTCCATGTTTTGACAGTGGAGTCGGGATGATTTTTGTTTTGTTTTGTATGAGCCACATTTTTCAGCTTCCTGTCAGCACATACAGGATGTGTGCCATGCTCCCTCTTATTGTACCTTTTGTACTGGTGAAATAAAACATCTTTTGGGTTCAGTTGGTGCTGAAATGATTTGATTTCATGGGCAGGAGATATTTGCATTTCCACCGCGCCTGAACACTGGCCTCAATTGAATAAATTCAGTGTCCACTGATCTGGGAAAGCAGTGGCTGCAAACGGAGAATATTAAGCGGTTTCACACTAAAGACTGGTCGAACAGAAAGACGCACGAGTGATTTCTCTCACCTCTCACTCTTTCTGGACGGCTGAACGATGGTGTGACATGGCCGCCCTGTGAGCGTCGGAGAAGGGACGAGAAAGTCAGGGCTGTGACGAGTGTTTGCTCGACTGGAGGAAGATGACAAAGGCAGCGACGGTAACGCTGGCGGACTGTGAGATGGAATGAAGTGGAAAAAATAATAATTTCTCTTCCACACTTGAATTCAGGCGTAGCGGTTTCTGACTTGTTACCTGCAGCGTCGGCACCGATATGAGAACTTCAGCTGACTTTTACATGGCTCTGGGTTAGAACGGAACCGTCTTCCTGTTCGGAGAAGTGCACCAACAAGCCTTTCTGGGAGTCCTGCTGATTAAAAAGCTTTTTAACAAGATCATCCTGGGTGGCACTAACTGTCACTGACAGGACGTTATTGGCCAAGTGAAGTGCCTCTGATCCGACTTTAATAAATGTTAGCTTGTCGTGGCTCTAAAGCTGGAAGAGTTGAATCCCACAGTTTATTACAAAATGCCAGGCGGCATAACAACCATGACTTACATGTGCTCTCTGAGCCTCCTCTTCATGTCCAGCCTGTCTGCAAACACTTCAAAAGTTCCAACAAACAAGCAAAGAATATGACGGATCAGTTTATTTGTTTATTTCTGCATTGGTGAAGTTGGTTCAAATGAAGATTTTTATTTACTGCTTTGTTTCAGTTTCACTCGGTTTTTTTGGGGGGTTTTTTGCGATAATTTGTTGGGATTCTTGTATTTTCACGTTTCTGCCATTTGTCTTTGAATAAATATTGATGTGATGTGTGTCACTGCTCATCCAACCTGATTTGAGACCTGTTCAAAACGCGTGTCCAGATACTAAAACTGTGGAACTGATTCAAGCTGACTCTCAAGTTCTGATTGGCTATTGAGAATGTTCCAGTGAGAAACGCGACGCTGACGTACGAATAATTTGAGACAACAGGACAAACTTCACTCACAATACTCTGTCGTCGTCCATCTGTCTGTCTGTCCGTCCATCCGTCTATCCATCCATCCATCTACTCATTCATCCAAACTACCATCTGTCCATCCATCCGTTCATCCACCCATCTACCCGTCCATCCATCCATCCATCCATCCATCCATCTGTCCACCCATCCATTC
>NC_056510.1:6218165-6220131 GCF_014905685.2 Nematolebias whitei | reverse complement strand
TCCATCCATCCATCCATCCATCCATCTGTCTGTCTATCCATCCATCTGTCATCTACCTATGCATCTGTCATCCATCTGTCCATCCAACCATCCACCCATCTGTCTATCCCTCTGTCCATACAACCATCCATCCATCTGTCTGTTAATCCACCTATCCATACAACCATCCCATCTGTCTGTCCATCTACCCATCCATCCATCCATCCATCCATCCATCCATCCATCCATCTGACTGTCCGTCCATCTCTGTCCATCCATCTGCCCATCCTTTCATCCATTTCCATCTCCTCGATATATTATTCCTCCAGTGATTTCTGGGTCTGCCCCAGAGGGATGGCCAGAAATCATCTTAACCAGATGCTTGGACCACCTCAGGTTTCTTTCGATGTGAAGGAGCAGCATCTCTCCCAGATGATGAAGCTCCACTTTATCCCTGAGGCTGAGCCCAGTCCTCCTACAGAGCAAGCTCCTGTTAGCTGTTCGGATCCAGGATCTCATTCCTTCAGGCGTCGTATAAAATGTTGTTCAATGTTTTATGAACAAACTGAACACCAGACTGAGATAGTATTAGATAATAAGTTAAATGCAGACAACGTTGTTATTTAAACTCGTAACACATCAAGAAAGCTTGATGAACTTTGCAACAAACCATTTTCAAAAAGCACAAGAAAACCCAGGAACTTAAAATAAATGAAAAGGTAATTGATTTAAGATAGAATAAAAATGCATATAAGCTTTAAATTTGTATGGTTTGTTCTGTAAAGTTTATTGTTTATAATTAGTAAAACTTAAATTAGTCAAACTGTTCCAGCACTTTGCAGCCAAACTGGGTCCAATACACGAACCATAAAGTGAGTGAAACTGGATGACATGAGTGTGCTGGTTTTTAGTTCTGGTTTGTGATCACTTTTTCATTTATTTATTAGAGTTTCTTCTGCCTGTCAGACCAAATTATTACAAGTTAAAAAACAGAAGTCCCTGCCTAAATATTAAACTAGCATTAAACTGGCATTCCGCCCCCACACCACCACCACCATCACCCAGAATGTCAAAACTTTTATCAAAGATCTGATGGAGCTTAAAGAACAACTGCTTTTCTCTTCAAAGGTTGCAGCTCTACTTTCTTGGACAAAGTCATCCCCTTCATATCCATCTCATTCTACCCACAACATGACGAATGTGAGCTTGTTCATTAAGCGTAAATGACCACCATCTGTCGTCCCTTTGTGCTCACCTTTACTCCTCCTGCTCTGCGATCAGTCAAAGTTACGTCTACGGGGCTTTCACTCCAACCCCACACGGCGATCATGATCAGCAAATCCCACAGCTGGCTGATGAACGTCCTGATTCAGCTGTTTTAAAGCACATATTTAGGTCTAACAAACACCATCTGTTACAGAAACATCCACATTTGTCTTTTTCTTTTCAACATCAACACATTTCTAAAGATGCTGCAGAAAATCTGAAACACATGGAGGAAAATTAGTGACTCAGGCACAAGTCGGAGCTCTTCAAGAGATCTTTTCATGAACAATTATTGTACGGTATTGTAAATTATTCTACAGATTTTAGAGAATAAATTCCTTCTTTTAAACTGATGAGATTAGGAATAATTAAAAAGCAGCAACTAGTTAAAACTTTCGTGTGAGTTAATGAGAGGTAAAACCTTTTTATAATTTATAAAAATCTCATAAAACCATATTCTGTTCGCTCCATCTTTAGTACGGTGGCTTAGCTGGTAGAGCTGCTGTCTCTCAGTGAGAAGGTCACTGGATCGAGTCCCGGCCGGAGACATTTCTGGGTGGAGTTTGTCTCCGTGCATGTGTCGGTTTTGTCTGGTTTCCTCCCACAGAGGAAAAAAATAACGTGCATGTTAGGCTGATTGTCCCTATAGGCGAGTGTGTGAACGGTTGTTTGTGTCTGTGATGGACTGAGATGAGACCTGTCCAGGTGTCTCTGTGATGGA
>NC_056510.1:6158106-6218155 GCF_014905685.2 Nematolebias whitei | reverse complement strand
GTCCAGGTGTCTCTGTGATGGACTGAGATGAGACCTGTCCAGGTGTCCCCCGAGTGAGACCTGTCCAGGTGTCCCCCACCTCTCGCACAGTGACTGCTGGATCACTGCCACTGGCAGCACCAGTGACACACTCCCCCCCCCGACCAGAAAAGGAAGAAGCGGGTAAAGACGATGGATGGGTGGATGGATGGGTGGATGGATCCAGATGTTGGGGCCATTCTAACTGTTATAGTTTTATTAATATATACATTTAGTTACAAATACTCTTCCTAAAGAAGATCATTGAAATCTTGGTTCCTTCAGCTACAGGCTCTGTTTTAGTCTCCTTCTCCAGAAATCTGTTGGAATCAGTCTCCCCACCATCACAGACATCTACACCTCCAGATGCAGGAAGAGGGCCACCTGCATCATGAAGGACCCCACTCACCCAGCACACACACTTTTTGCCCCACTCCCCTCAGGAAGGAGGTTAAGGAGCATTAAGTGTAGAACCACTAGACTGAGGAACAGCTTCTACCCTGAGGCTGTTAGACTCATGAATCTCTAACTAGAATAATCACTGTGAAAAATCATATCATGTTACTGCTGATCTGTTTCATGTTGCTGCTGATCTGTTTCAATGTTGCTGCTGATCTGTTTCAATGTTGATGTGTTCATGCGTGCACATCTGCTCACAGACTCATGTTCATGTTTGTGCTGATGTTCAATGTTTTATGTTATGAGTGCTTAGTGTATATTTAGTTGATGTTTTTCTTAGTTCATATCTTAGATGTTATTACTGTTTTTCTTATACATTTTATTGTCGGATGTAACTGGGACCTTGTGTACATAATTTCGCTCCACCACATGTACCACATGAGGTGCGAATGACAATAAAGAAACTCTGACTCTGACTGACTCTGACTCTTATGTAAATTGTAGCTTTAGCTTCATCTAGTTTAAACTTGTTGCTTGTATTTAGTTATTATTAGTGTCTTGAAAGTTTGTTGATGTTTTCAGTCAGTCTTTGGCTACTTATAGCTTCTTTGTAGCCTTTAGATACTTTTAGCTTTCATTAACGTTTTACGACATTTTTCTTTAAGCTAGTCTTTTGCTACTTTTATTTAGCCTTTTTTAACTTTTAGATTTTAGAACTTTTAGCTTTCAGCTCCCCCTTTACTAGTTTTAGCCATCAATTTGTTTTTTTAACTTGTAGCTAAGCTATTGCAATGTTAACGTTTTAGCTATTAGCTAAACTCAAAGCTTCAGCTTGTTTTCTCAATGTCATCCAAGGCATAAACTCTGCACTTTTGCAGAAAGACATACCGGTATGTCTATTTATTTATCTTCTTTGTTGTTGAAATGCTGCTCAAAGAACCAATTGTAGCTGTTAAATATCCAAAACTTTATTTTAACTAGTTTTTAATGAAATAAGTCAACATCTGATGGTCTGAGCAGAAAGTAAAGCATCACATCTGTTTAGTTTTTGTTTCATTATTTCTCATTTACTGATGTATGCATCTGAACAAAGATCACCTGTCAACATTTATTTATATTTTCATGTTTAGTTCCATTTTGTGTTCCTGCAGAGCTTCACTGTTTATTACAGACCTCTGAGGTTGTCTTTTCTTTATTAAAACCCAGTTGTTTTTAATAACACAAGTTCTTTACAATGTGCCACATAGTTTAGTTCTCATCTCTAAGAAAAGCTAAACAGCTAAAAGTCAAAACAGCAGAAAGCGTTTTATATTTACACTCATTCCTTCAGTTTCTTTTAAACCAGTTTTTTAGTCCATCATGACAAAAAGCCACAGATATTTCAGCTGTAAATAAAAAAACTCTGTCCGGCTCCATTTTCCCTCAGACTCTTGGTCAGAAATGTCCGAGAGCGTCTTCGCCCAGATCGTTCACCCGCACCTCTCAGAACAGAAACGGACGCTTCTCTTCTCCATCATCAGGCTCAGAGTTCCTACAAACTGTAACGAACACTCGTGACCCAGAGAATACGGACGGAAGCGAGGCAGACTCGGAACGTAGAAGAGTTAACGGCGTTTTATTTACTGTGCAAAATATGAAACGTACACGGGAGGCTCTGCCGCCCTGGGGAACAAGGAGAGAGGTCAGGACGGTGGAGCTCCAAGAGATGCAGATTCATGTGACGGCCTTCCTTACAGTTGGCGTTATGAGAAGAAGCGAGGAAGAAGGTCCACGAGGATTCCAGCGCCAAGGAGGAGCGGCAGGCAAGTGGTTGGAAGGTGGGGAGACAGCTGAGGAGGTCCGCGAGGAATTCAGTGTTTTCTCTGAGGAGTCCAGGATCCAGTGTCAGACGAGGAGGCTGAAACACGGAGAACGCACACGGGGAGTTTAAATATTGCACATTCACACGTAGAGGCTAGGAGCACAAACCCCAGTAGGCATGTAATGCTCCAGCAGGGAGTAGAGCTCTCCTGCAGTCTCATATACTCCTGGCTCATCATCAGGGGAATGGGTCGCAGGTGTGGTTGGTTGGACGCCATCTTGGAACTCCAGAGGCTGCAGAGCGTTGACCTCCCACACAAACAACAAAAGTGGCGCTTCCTGCTCCAGTCTTGCTTTGTCAGCTGTAATGTCTTTCTCAGGCTGGTGCAGATCGGGCGTTAAATCTGACGTCGAAGAAGGAAACAATCGTTGCGTGCTCTGTGGCCCTGGTGCTTCTGAGCGTTGCTTCAGGTGACCAGGTGTCATGGAGGCGATTAAGAAAAGCACAAACGTGACGTGTGAGATCCCTGCAGGTGAGAGTCGTGGCACAGCAGGTGAGCTCGCCTGTCGTCAGCAGCTGCAGCAACAGGAAGCTCAGCAGCTCATCTCATCAGGGTGACGTCTGTTTGTGTGTGCAGCACAACCTTTACAGCAGCAGCACGTTCTTCTGCTTCAGTGTGAAGAGAGTCGAGCCTCGACTCAACTCTGAGCTACAGATCATAACACGCCTGGGGAACGCCCATTCTCGCAAGACGAGAACCTGACAAGTTGTTTAATGACATAAAATATATTTTGTTAGCAAAGAATAGAGTCCTAACATTTATTTAACATTACTTCTGCATTTACAAAAACAAACAGAAAAAGCATAAAAATTGTGCTTTGACAAACCCATCGATTAAAACTAAAACATTCTGTCAACGCGGAAGAGAAATGGATGGGGCAGGTGTCGCTCTCGCTTTGAGTTTATACTCTTTGTTGCGTGCGTGCTGTGGGTGACAAGCGTCCAGAGCGTCATGAAAACAGCAGCGGACGTGTCGGAGTCATTCATTCATCGTCTCGGCAGCGAGAGGAGCGACACTGTTCATGCACGGCTTCCAAAATGACAAGACAGTCATATTTTGTTGATAACTTTATTATTAGTAAGACTGAGAGTTGACGGATCCAAGCAAACCGTTGCCGGAACACGCCCTGTCAAAATAAGACGGTTCCTGGATCTTGTTCCTGCAGGATCCGGCTCAAATTAAACTGAATTGGTTCCTTTGTTGCTTTGTGTGTTTTTAATGTTTTCCTCTTGTTTTCTTTCTCTCACCTGTTTTTATGACCGTCGTTCCTCAGCTCTTGAGTCATCACACCTGTTGCTCATCAGCAACCCCCCACCCCATCATGCTTTAAGTTTGTTTCACTTCCTGTCGGATCCTCAGTGCTCGCATCTTGAAGTCCTGACTTGGATCGTTCTGCTTTTTGTTTCTTGGAGCAAATAAACATTTTGGGGATTTTTATCTGCCTGTCGTCATGGGTTCACCACGCCGCCGCACCTCTGGGACGATGAAGCTCCTCATCCTCTGAGGCTGAACCTGATCCTCTTCCAATCGGAGGGTCGGGGGTTTGGTACCCAGTGCCAAAGACACCGAACAGCCAACCCGGTTCTGTGCTACCATCAGTCAACAGTACACTGAGATACAAATCCTGAACTGGTCTGGAACCAAAGTCTCAGAACCTCAAATGTAAAACTGGATTTTCTCCGGTGCCGTTTGTAACCAGATCGACACTAAATCTGACAAATCTGCTCCACAGGAAGTACTTTTGCTACCAGGTCTAAAACTCTGCCCAGAGGTGCTCGATCACCGATACACAGAAGGTCTGGGTGTAGGAAGATTAAACTCTCAGGAATACTACGTTCAGTTTAATTAACTCTTTAAATGGATCTGTTCAGTGAATCCAATAAACATCCAACATTATAAGGCGGTTTGATACATTATTACCTTGATGTTGCCGGCATATGTGCAAAATATAAACATGTAAATGAAGTAGTGAATGAGCTCAGAGGATACTTGCACCTTGTTTGTGTTTAGACCTTGAATCATGACATCTGCAGGTGCGTTGTCACATCAGCCTCATAAAGTCGCACAGATTTCAGTTGTTGGTTGCAGAGAGGCCTTTAAAGCTTCCGACGGGCAGGTGTAAACAGAAGAGCTACGAACAGATTCCTCCTCACCTGCACTGAGTCCAAGGAGCAGATTGGATCCATATTTTAACTTGTCACTCGGCTACAGCACGACTGAGCGGTGTTGGGAGCTAATCTGTCCTGCTTCTCTGAAAAACGATGCATGACATAACTCACTGTGATGGCATCCTGGCTCCAAGGGACTGACTAATAGGTTTTGCCTTGAGTGCTGAATCAAGGGAAACAAACGGGGGGCGGAACTGGACCGAGGCTGGGTCTCTGCCAAACACAGCGGAGCCAGAGTTTTCCCATCTCTCATCTTTTACCGACTCCCATCCCAATCGGTGTTGATTTGTTATTGTTGTGGTGAAATCCACCCACAGCTGTTGACTAACAGGACGGAAAAAGAAAACGCGAGGCCTGATTTCAGCGAGGCAGCGGCTCTGCTCCCCTCGTCACATCGCAGCGGTCTCTTCTGTGTGAAAGTTGATGTTCAGCTGCAGAAAGCCACAGAGGCTCCGAGGGATGCAGCAGATGTGAGCTGGGACTTTATTCCCAATGTCAAGTCATGTTCATCTAAAAGATATGCAATCATCCACTCTTCTATCTGCACCCCATTATGATAATTGTATTTGTGGCAGTTCCCGCTCTAATAACTTGGCACAGGTGCAGGAGTGATTATCCTGCTGCACAATCAGACGGCTCGGATGGAGCTCGGATCCAGAGCGAGCGGGGGAGACGGTGCCGTTTACACACGACGGTCGGCGCTTTAACACGAGGCGAGCAGTAAAACGGTCATAAATGCTGATGAGGAGAATTCCTAACGGCCAGCGTTAGTTAATTAAAAAAGATAAAAGCTCACCTTCTCGTGCAGCCTTACTCAACTTAAACCTCTCTAAGACGACGCTGATCGCACCAAATTTTAATTAATTGATGATTTTAAGTTTAGCTCGCACTGTAAAACAGTTCAATTCAGTTAAGTTTATTTAAATAGTGTCAAGTCACAACAGATGTTATCTCAGGGGCCTGAACAGAAACATTCACATACCGTCATTTCTGGACTATTGAGCGCACCTGAATATAAGCCACACCCACAAAAAAGTTAGTGTTCTAGTACTCGAGATCGGTCTCAAGACCACTTTTTGATTGTCTTGGTCTTGTCTCGGACTCGACCGCATTTGGTCCCTGTCTTGTCTCGGACATCGAGGACTCTGGATTTTATTTCAAGACCAGCCAAGACCACAACAGTGGAAATGTCACTAAATGACCAGGATATTATCCAGTTTATTTGTTAACGTCTTTGTTTTTATTGGATGCAAAACGTTCTGGTTCAAATTCAAGCGATAATGTCACTCATTGCTAAATACACTTTTTGTTACCGCTGTCACGCATCACTCCCAGTGTTGCCAGATTGAGCGGTTTGCTGCCACTTGGGTCGTTTTCATTCTGATTTTGCTGGGAACTCTGGGAAGATTTTTGTTGGACTGTTGGGTTTCGCCACATATTGTTAAATTATCTTGGCTTGTACTGATGTGCGTCCATGTCCGAACAGTAAATATATTGTCACAATATATTGATTGGGTGCATTTTTGTGTGATGTGGCGGTTTTGAACAGATTTTTTTGTCTGGAAAACCTCAACTCTATCTGGCAACACTGGAAGAAAGTAAGAAGTGATTAACTGGACGCAGGAGAAGATGTCTGCCATATCATCAGTTATAAAATGTGCCTATTTAAATCACAAACAATATACATGTAACAAATATCCATGTATGTAACTTTTTAGATGTATATCTCCTACTTTACTGAAACCACTGTGCAACGGTTATCCTTGGTCTTGAGTTGGGACTTATGAAGAGTGTTTTGCCACTGCAGTATTTTTTAAGGCTTGGCATGTGATGAAACTACTTCCAATTTATGTAACTTTTTTATAAAAAAATATTTTATAATAAAATTTGACATTTTATTTGAGGTCTTGGTCTTGTCTCAGTCCACTCTGGTCTTGGTCTTGGTCTCGGGTTAGATGGTCTTGACTACAACACTAAAAGAAGTACATAAATAAGCAGCACTTGTCTACAAGCCACGAGTGACCACGTTGTAACGCGAGACGTTTACACTGAAATACGTTTTAAACTTTTAATTATCTATGTACTTGTATCATACACAAATATGTACAGTATGTATTTTTATGAACAGTGCCTGTAACATGGCTGGAAATAAAAAAATAAAAAATCAGTAGCCTACCAGGAAGCTTCTGATTGCTCTCCTCATCCTATTGGTCCACTGTGACCTGTTCAGTAATGTCATTGGTCAGATTGTTTTGGTAACACTTTATTTTGAAGGGGTGTGCACAAGACTGATATAACACGGTCATGAACATGAACGAGTCTTTATGAACGTTTATGACAAATGTCATTAAGTGTCATTCGGTAAATGATGACGCCTTTAAATGCAAAGTTGACATCGTTTAAAATGTCAACTTTCAGCCTTCAGTCTCCGACTGAGGAAGTCTTTTGGATGAAAGACGATTTTTTTGTTTTGTTTGTTTGTTTGTGTTTTGTTTTGTTTTTTGAATGTCCAGAGGACCAGACTTAACTTTTTTTTAGATTTTTCTACCTGGATTATTGAGCATGCATCAGAATGTAGCCACCAAAGTTCATGCTCAGTCATCCAGGTACAAAATCCACTAATGGTCAGACAGGACAGTTTCTTTTTGGTGGAAAGACGTTTCGCCCAGTTTGCTGCAAACTGGTTGGTCCACTAAAGGAGTGTTCTGCTTTGTGGGGAGAACAGTTTACTTGGGACTCCTCAGACTGAAGAAGCCCTCCAGATAGAGGGCCAAACATCTTTCCACGAAAAAGAAACTGTCCAGATGACCTGGACCGTTATAAAGTACGGTGCCGTGCCTTAAGACAAAGAGCAAGTTCAGCTCAGTTTCTGCTCTAAAGGACACCATCTTCAAAACTCTCGTTTTTATTCATCCTTTTCACCATTAGTTGGATTTCTCTGAGATGTCGGCGGCACCGTGGGTTTGTTTCTGGTTGACCCGCGCCCCCCAGCTGTACCTGTGAGCTGCCACTCGGCTTCATGTCAGAACCAGAAGAAGCAAAGTCTACAAAACGTTTCCCTTTTGTTTAACAAAATAAAAGACACAGCTGTGTGTTTGAATACGTCTTTAGAAAAATGTGACTGGAAACACACGTTACCGTTTTAAATACTCCAAGGAACGCTCGTCGCCCGCTGCCTTGCTCTGCTAGTGCTTGGAGAGTTTATTAGGGGGATCATCAGCTACTACCACTCTGTTTGGTTCAATATCTGTCAATATGAGGTTTTATTGTGGCCGGTGGCCATCATGAATCAGAAATTAATCCATCCACTATAATCTGTCCAATAGTTTGAGATATTTTGCTAACAGGCACATGATTGTCCACCTTTCATGTCAGCGTGTGATGAGTATCCATCTATAATCTGTTTTTATTTTACAACATGATACATATTTTTAATAAAAAATAATCGGTTAAAAGAGATTTTCTTCTGAAATTAGGTTGATGTCTTTTACTGTAAAACCATATTGTGTCATCGTGGGCCCGGTCCGCTCAGAACCAGAACCATCTGAGGAGAGTCGGTCCATCGGGACACTTTGTGGCATTTTTTTTTATTTCTTAAAGGATATTTTTGTGAAAGCAGCAGTTTGAAATAGTTATTTAAAAGCCAGTTTGATGTTTTGAATAAACTTTTGGGATATCCCACTTCTAAAGGAGCTTTAATCAAAACTTTACTCACGATTTAGTTTTTATCTCGATCGAAAGAGCTTTCGTTTGGGTTTGTTTGTTTGATGTCACAGTAAATGATCCTGCCGAGTTCAATTCACATGTTTCTGGTTTTTACACATGAAAACTTTGTTTGGAGCTGGTTCCTGTCAGAGGAGCAGGCATGAAGCACCGCAGCTCTGCTGGGTGTGGTCCCAGGAACCCTTTTGGACCGATCTGTCAGTTCTGCAGGTCTGAAGTGAAAAACATTGAATGCGCATCCAGAGAGGGCAGCAGAGATCTGCTTTATGGCCACAAGTCAGAGGGCCTGGGTGCAGGGTTTCACCATGTTTCCATTCTGTTCTGGTGAAAAAATAAACGGCGTTCATCATCAGATCCAGGAAAAAACAAACCGGATCGACGGTCCGGTCCGTCTGCAGCTCTGAGGAGAAGCAGAAGGGACATGTGTGCTGCAGTCCCTGCTCAAGGTTTCATTTAATCAACACTTCAGACTTTAAACAATAATAATAAAGTAGATTTTAAATCTGTTTGTTGAATCTTTTAAAGGTGGAAGAACTGAAGTGTCGTTTTTACAAGTTTGGACAGAATGCAGGACAGACTATTAACTTTTTTATACTATTAGAGATTAGACAAACATATAGAGTATATATTTTTAATTTTCTTCCATTTTTATTCACAAGAAGTCTTCTTTTTAACTCTATATCTTTATTGTATTGTTTTAAAATCGTCCCATGATGAAGACATCGTGTCCTCAGCGTTTGTATAATGAAGCAGAAACTTTTAGGGAAAATTTAAAAAGAAACGGAGAAATAAAAAACATGAGCTGCAAGTAACTGGAGCAAGTCAAACAAATGAAATAAATCTTCAGACGTCTATAAACCCAGGGCTGTGAATAAAAATGTTTAAGTCAACTATGTACAACAATTTAAAAAAAATAATAATAAATTACAGAACACTTGCAAAAACAACTGATAATAAGAGGATAATGAAAATATGTGTTTTATATTATATTTTTATATTTTCTTAGCCATTAAATTTGTTTAATCAAGACTTGTTAATGATTTTAATAAGAACAAATAAATAAATGGGTAAATTATTTGCGAGTGGGCAGACAAACACCCAAAATAACCTCAATAACTCGGGGCAACATTTATTTTTATAATATAAAAATTGTTTTGACAGATGAAACAAAAAACCTGAAGACTTTTTCAAAACCTAAAATCATTCTTATTTCCCCACAACTTATGTTGCTCAGTAATCACAATTACCTTTTTTTTTATTTTTTTTATTAAAAACTAAATTAACTTTATTTCTTAAAGACATCCAGCTGGAACTCAAATATTGTTTCATCCACAAATCATCAAGGTCAGTTGTTGAGAATTTATTTAATTTATTGTTTAATTTTACAACATGTTAGTCTGGTTAGAAGAAACTTTAAATGAATGATAAATAACAGAAAATATAAATGGATATTAATAGTCAAGTTTTTCCATTTTCTCTCTTATTAAAAACAAAAGCGTTCTGTTTGCTTTTTCATAAAATATTTCTCATTTAAGGTAGTAAATAATACTCTTTTCATAGAAATTATAAGAAAATGATTATTATTTTCAACACAGTGGAAACTTAATGAAAATGTTTAAGAAAATGTATAAATATAACAACATGACATATTTACTTGATTTTCCAGCCACCTATAATAATAAATTAAAATTTTTAATTAAAATTTTAAAAAATGCATTAAGTGTATTTTGTTGCATTTATGGATGTTCTACTTTTTTTTTCTGGGTGACTATCTTTTTTTTATTATTATTATTTTATTTCTTTTAATCATAGGCATGTTGGATCAACTTTCACCATCGTGGGAAGTCCCAACAATAATGCTCCTGTTAGGCCCCTCCCTCCACCCTGGCTCCTCCCCCATTTAACGCTGCCACAGAGACTCACCCAGATCTTGAAGGTGGCAGCTCCTCCTCCCAGCTGCTGATCCTCACAGACACCAACACATCTGACAGGATTTACAAACCGATCTAACAGCCAGTGAACGCCAGCTTCCAAGAAGATTACAACACGTGGCCCCGCCCTGTTTTGGGGTCGTTGACCAATCAGAGAAGCCCTCCCTGTCCTGGCCTGTTTTGTGGCATGGATTTACGACCCGGGCAGATCCAGTGACCCTGCACCTCCCGCTTTCTGTTTCGTGTGAATTTGTTCCGTCTCTGGATGTTTGTGTTAAAAAAATTAATCAGCAAGACCTGGGAGGACGACTGTTACTGATAACTAGGTTTTTTTAAAGCTAGGAGAGCACAATGAAACAGCTTGTCCGTCTTATCCTGCTGAATTTAAAACCTACCACACATGGCGGTTAAGTAAAGCCTTGCTGTCCTTTAGGGTCCATTGTGCCTCCCTGATCTCTGTGTGAGAACCTAGTAATATATTGGCCTTTTAGATTAAACTCAGAAAGACTTAAGTTGTTTTGTAGTGACAGCTTGCTGAGAGAATTGACCTTCAGCTGCTGTATAAGTGAAATATGGTCATTACAGCCGAAGCCCATCTTATTGCACACGTCTGAGCTCCATTGTGTTTCAGCTGGAGCCTGCCGTACATCAGACTGCAACTTGAAATAACCCCCTGCTCCTAAAGAACACAGGACCCAGACAGGTCCAGATTAATCCTTGTCTCCCAAACATTCAGAGAAGTTTCTCTGCGGTTCACTGCCATGCCAGGATTACTCACAGCAGAAAGAAATGAGCAACAAAAGAGGCCGAGCGGCGGCGTGGCTCAGTGGGCTCTCAGCGCACACTGAGAAGCTTCTCAAGTGAGAAGCTGCTGCTTTCTGGACCTGGTGTGCAGGAGATGGGAGGCCCCGCTTCTCCAGAACCACTCCGGCTGAGGAAAAAGGCCACAGAAGGGCAGTTCACAGCAGGACAGGGCAAACGAGGTGCAGGGACTCTGCAGGGAAGGGCCGCTGGAGAGGAGGAAGGCCTCAGCAGCAGCTTCAGGTTGGGCTCAGGTCATCTGACAGAAAAACATTCACCTAAAGAGGCCAACTGTAGAAACAATAGCTCCGTTTCCATTTCATAAAATTAACATTAACATCAATGGTATGTGTTGCTGGAAAGCATTTCTCTTTACAAAGCACAGCAAAGAAGCTTTATGATAACACCTGTCTCGTTTTCAATGGTACTTAATATTCTATGTTTATTTTCTGGTATTATGGAGCGGTCTGGAATAGTTCTGGCAAAGTGGAGGATTTGTTTATTTGTTCTCAATCCAAAGGAGAACTCTGGGATTAATTGTAAGGTTTTTAATATTTTCCTAGCCACGGATGCAGGTGATTCTGTGCTTCTTGTCCTATTTGACCTTACATCTGCTTTTGACACCTTCGATCATGAGATCCTCATTTCTAGCCTGGAGCAGTGGGTGGGCATCACAGGGTCAGCCATCAAATGGTTTTGGTCCTACCTCTCCGACAGAACCTTTTGTGTCAACATCAAGGATTTTATTTCAACATCGGCGGCTCTTCGGTGGGGGGTACCACAGGGGTCCATTCTCGGTCCTCTTTTTTTCTTTGTACTTGCTGCTACTTGGTGCCATTTTTTGTAAACATGGCCTACCTTTTCATTTTTACACAAATGAGTGTCTAATTTACTTCCCTCTGAAGCACACTGATGCACGTTCTATCCAACCTCTTCTTGACTGCCTGGTTTACATCAGGGACTGGATGGGGACTAAACATCACAAAAACAAATTTTTTTTATTTTTAATTAACTCACAGATTTACCTGAAAGAAAAATAAAATAATATGTATTACATATTTTGAATATAGCTAAATTTGTCTAGTCTTTTTGAGCTGAGGGGGCAGGTTGAAAATTTGAAGGTGCTAATGCAAATTAAAAGCACATGTTGGATCCACTGAGACCCCTTACATGAACCTCAGAGTGCCATTTCTAAACACAGTGTAAAGATCTACTGGAGTGGTGTTATATCACTGACTGAGTGTGGGAATGTGTCAAATGTGTGCTCTCTGGAGGGGGTTTTCTTCTTCAGCGCAAAGATCTCCTTACCTTTGATTAAGATATTACAGTAGGAAGAAATCCCACAGGAAAGGTCAGCTAAAGGTCAAGTGCCTGGCAGGGACAGGAAACACAAAGGGAAGATTTTTCATCCATGATTGATGACAATCCCCCCACAAAGCACCGCGGCATGGAACAGGCACAGAGAGGATGAGTGTGGACAAGTCCGCTTCATCAGACACTCACCCAAAGGTATGGAGGACGTTCACACCTCAAATGATACATAGACAAGACCATCAGGACACGGCAACACACGCCGTTCGACAGAGATTCAGGTGAGTTCAGACGATAGAAGTGTTGCGCATGTCTAGTTTGAAAAAGTTGGAAACTCTCAGAAGAAAATTTCTACGTGACGTCTCATGGTCTGGGTTTCATCTCCAATCAGAATATTTTACTACCATCGCAAACCTTCTGTGACTTGCTGAGCACAGTTACTTTCAGAATACTTCCAAAAAAAGTACCATGATGTTGATATGTGGAAAAACTGTGCACCGTTCATTTCATTGGTCCCTGTGGATGCATCCTTCAGCAAGTGCGAGAGGAATATGATTGCTTTTGGCTCTCTTCTAGCCAGGAGACTTATTTTATGTAAGGATCCGCACCCCCCGAAATATGAACACTGGATAAGAGAAGTCATGCATCATGTTCATCTGGAAAAAATCCGATATACTTTGAAAGGTTCTGTTAAGAGGTTTTGGGACACTTGGCAGCCGTTTGTATCGTATGTTCAAAATATGTCAACGCCTGTTTAACATGTTCATGTCGGTGCGGCTGATTCGATGTGGGAGGGATAGGGTGCAGGTGCATTTTGTTATTTTGTTGTATGTTCTAAAAAGATTACATTGTTTCTTTCTCTGCACACCTACAGAAACCAAAGGTTAAAGGCAATGTGTGCAGAGAACCACAGATTTAGAATGAAGGGTCACACTGAGAAGGTCAACATGAGAGAACGCATCAATCATCACCTGATACGTTTAAATCCGCAAGGTTCTCAGAAGAACACAACAAAAATCACAATGACGGCTCTGAAATGTTCTTCGTCTCATAATTGATTTAAAATCTCCTGTTTGAGGTGTTACGGGCACCGGTAAAATATCACCATCACAACCTTTAAAGGCATGCTGGATATGAAAGATAATCTCATGGAAACTACGCAGTGACAACCAGCTCACTGTTTGCTCTGAGGATACAAGATATTATTAAAGTAACAGTTTAAAAAACAACAAGCGTGCGTGGAACCAGCAGTGAGTCTCCCACCCGTCTGAGCGAGCTGCAGCTCCCTCTGGCCTGTGTGATTATTCCGACGGGATAATCAGATCGCTCGTAAAAAGCCTCCACATGTGCACTTCACCTGTCTGGCCTGGATTTGCTGGGAATGTTAACAAGCTCTGCTGAGCATCCATATTCATGAGTCTGTGTGTGTCGGATGAGCGATGTGCGTTTCACTTGACCTAAACCGCTGGCTTGATCACAGATAAACTTGGGCGGTGTGGATTTTCTCCCCGCCGTCATTGTGAAAAGCTTTAAACGGGTTCGATGCTCGCAGTGACTTCATTTACATCGTTAAACAAAAGAATTTCATGCATCTCATGGAACACAAGCAGGCAGAAATGTCTCTGAGTGCTGGGGTGAGATTCACTTACATCCACATATCATGGTGTCATGCTAAGACTTGGAGGCAAAAAAGACAATTTGACCTTAATGGAACCTTAACCTTCATGGAAAGGACAGGGAAAGGTTTAGGACGGAGGACATATCTCCTGGGTTTGGATACTTTCTTTGTTTTACTTGTGGCTACAATGCTGAGTGATCTTTAAACATGGTTTTGTTTGTGCAAAACTCCCAAAACATGTTTCACACACGTTAGAGCATAAGAACCCTCAATTTAACTTAGGGTGGTGGGTGATCATGTAAAACATCTCATGAACCACCATCTATAATTGTGGGAGTTTGGTTCTTCTGCAGTTTCTGAACTTCCAAGACATCTGCGACCCATTCCCCTGATGAGTGCCAGGAGTACATAAGGCTGCAGAAGAGCTCTACTCCCCACTGGATAGTACTTTCAGCACTGAGTGAACATGCACAAGTACTTTGGACTCAACCTGATTCAAAATGGAGCTTATTAAGCAGCTGCAGGTTTAATGTCATATGCAGATCAACGCATGGTCATAATGCAATGGGATGCTCAGGACGAGAAGAACCGTCTCGCCTCGCCAAAAAGCAAACACTAAAGTGTTAATAACGCAGTCACATTTACAGATAATAAGTTGTGTCTGGTGTGGTAGTAGCTGAGAGGGATGGCTAACACATACTCTGAGTGCTGGCATACAAGACATTTCTCTTTTTGAAACTTTGGCATCCAAGGTAGCAAACAAAGTGTGTTTTTCAAGGTATGCTAGTTTCATTTTGTTATCTTGTGTAAAAACTACATCCGTTTTACAAGTTATGCGTATGTTTCAAGTTCTTTAAGTTCCAAGTTGAGTCCAAAGTTGATATGTTTCAGTCCTGAATCGAGTCCCAAGATCTAAACTTTGAATTTTGAGTTCTAAACGGGTCATTTGGTCACGTGTTATTTATTTACCCTTCATCCATCCATTCATCAATCATCTTTACCCACTTCTTCCATTTTGGGTCACGAGGGTCGCCAGTGCCCATGTTCAGTAATCACTGTGCGAGGGGCGGGGGACACCCTGGACAGGTCTCCAGTCCATCATAGGGACACATAGAGACAAATGAGACAAACAGCCATTCACTCTCTCACTCACACCTAATAAACAAATAATAAAGTACTATGTGTCATCATCATTGTATGTTCCAATACAAAGACAAAATTGTCTCTCTGCATTTAACCCATCACACCTGGGATACACCCAGGTGGAGCAGTGGACAGCTTTGGGAAGCAATTCAGGGTTGGAGTCAGCTGCCCTGCCCCTACACCATCTCAGCCCGAGACAATTTAGAGATACCAATCAGACTAACATGCGTGTTTTTGGTCTGTGGAGGAAACTGGAAAACCCAGAGAAAACCCCCACATGCACGGAGAGACCATGCAAACTCCACCCAGAAAAGCCCCCGGACGAGATTTGAACCAGGGCAACGTGCTCGCTGAGAGGCAGCAACTCTACCAGTTGTGCCACCGTGCTGCCCCTTATTTATTTACCGAGGGACAAAAAAATTCACAAAAATCTGAATGCTTGGTAAAACAAACCCTTCATGGTATGACGGATCAAGAGGGAACTGAACTTCATGCTTGAAGAACTGCATTTGTCACACACTTTTATGGAAATAACACTTTAAAGACATCAAGCATGTTCAAGTCCACGCATAGTCACAAGTCATTTTAGTTTCAGTCCAAGTCTTTTCTGATTCCATCAAGTTGAGCCTGAAGTCGTCAGAATCATGACTCCAGTCCGCACCTCTGCTAAAACCCAGATAAACAGAGCGGACCATCCCCCCCACAGCTCTGCAGCAAAAGTGTCACAAAGGAATAAATCCAAATGTTGTAGCATTAGCTGTTGAACCTTACAGCTGTTCTGCTGTCTGCTATAATCAGGATCACTTAACTCGCCTTCTTCACACCTGATATGCACAGAACCTTTAAAGAATCCAGAATCTGAATCCAGAGGTCAGACACTTTCAGCACCGGAGTCACCAACTGTGGCCTGAAAGCATTCCTGTCTGTCACTACATCAGCAAATGATTTACACCGAGTAATTACACTTCCTTCCCTAACACAATAATCACCTATCAGCCCTGATGACCTGAGCAGATACACACACACACACACACGAGGAACAAAACCCCACTGATGGGTTTTCCAGCCCGTCACTGAGTTTGCTTCTAACTGTGAGAAGAGAAGTGCAACAATGACCCGCAGCAATGTGGAAATGTAATAGGTGCTTATTTTGGTCTAAAAGGCTAACATGACTCGGACCGGGAGCTAATGGGTCGGTACTTCCTGGTGGAGTAAAAAACTCCCACGAGGCTTAGGGTTGTGTTATCTGGTTGGAGCCAAAGCAGAAACAGGAAGTGACTTCAGCTCCAAGGCTGGTTTGATAAGAAACCTCCACAAACAGCTTGGTGAACATCTGCTTTGGATCATCTCTGCTCGGCTACTAAAAATAAAAAAAAACACGCCACAATCTGGGCAACAATAAGAAGGTCTGTCCAGCTCCTGGTTTTAAGGAAACAATAAATATATTGTTACAAATGCTACAGTAGAACGTTCGTAACGCCTCGTTACCTTATCAGCTCAACTACAATAAACAATTCAAACTCTAAAACAATGGTTCCCAACCCTGGTCCTTGAGGAACACCATCCTGCATGTTTTAGTTCCCTGCTTTGACACATCTGATTTAAATGAATGGTTGATTAATAGGATTCTGCAGGACATGAGGAAGTAATTAAATCACTGAATCAGGTGTGTTGGAGCAATAAAGCAACTAAAACGTGCAGGATGGTGTTCCTCAAGGACCTGGGCTGGGAACCTCTTCTAAATATATGGCAGTAGACAAATATAAGCTGCCAACAACATGTTGTAGATGTTAAATCTGTCAATAGATCAAAACATATTTGCTCTTCCCGTCAACTTGACCTAAAGTCTGGATGAAATCCAAGGAAAACAGGAAGGCTGGAAACGGAAACTATTAGCTTAGGCCAAGGAAGCCATCACAACAACAACTAATAATAATAATAATAATAATAATAATAATGGAAATAATAATGATTCACATTTGAGAAAAATCCAAACATTTATGATGAGATTTCTGCGCTCAGTCTGTCAAAAACCCATACATTGGTGTTAGTAAAATGACAAGAAATCAATTTAAATTGCCCACAACGTTTGAAGAGAACCAGAATGTAAACCGAAATGGGTTTAACATGTTCTTCACTAAAAACTACATTAAGTTCTTAGTCTGTGACAACACTGATGAATTGGTTTCACCTGCTTGCATGAAAACAGACACCTGTTTAAACCGACTGGACTAAAATAGCATTCTTAATGAAAACAAAAACTTTTTATACCACAAATCGTTGCATGAGACACAATTGAGGAGCGTTGGAGAAGCTGTCTGATGCACCTCTGGAAAGTGATGGATATAAATCAAAATTCACTCAGAAGAACTGACTCCTGTTGTTCAGGAGCTCTTTCTCTCCTTGCACTAAAAAAGCCGTGCTGCTGAGTGGCAGGAGTGCGGTTCTAATCTGACTCGGTGCCACCCGAGTCATGCTCCAACACTCCAACCTTTGCCTCCATCTCAGGAGTGACTGAGATCTCCATGACAACCAAGATCTGAATATCAGGAGTTTTATTAGAAATGACACATTAATAAACCGCTGCCTCGAGAGGGACCGTATTCACACCTCAGCTCATTTATTTATTTATTCTTTTTGTTTGCATCCGTCTTCGTGTCTTTAATATGTTGGAAGAGTGAAAAGAAATATTCTCCTGTTCAAAGTTCTCCTTTTATTGCTGTACAGACACAGCAATAACAAAAAGAAACCCATTAATCTTGTTCTACTTCCACCCCTTTTCTGTTTAATTTCAGTGGCTTCTGGTCGTTTGCAGCATCTTTAGCTGAGTCGTGTCAACTCTTTAGAGTAGGGGTGTCGAACTCTGTTACCAAAAGGAGCTAAAATTTAAAAACTTTGTCCGAGCCGTGGACAACTTTCAGCTGATACGTTAACTCGAGTCAGATACCTGATATCTTTTCTTGGATGCAGGTTCTTGATCTTCTCACTTGACATTCTGTTACTCTTTCTGCATCCGACTCAATAAAGACAGAATGATCCAGCGTTCTTTCTGCCTTCAAAGTTATCCATCTGGCAAGAGAAGTGTATATTAAATGATGCATTTATCATTTTTAAAGAAAAAAGTAGAAGAGATACATTGTTTTACATTTAAATTACCATCTTGGGGGACCAGATTTGGCCTGCAGCTCTTGAGTTTGACATATGGGCTTTAGAGAATCAACAAAAACATCATGACTGTTGACTGGTGGTGTCCATGTGATTTGGAGACTTAGGGAGAAATTTAATCCAGAAAACAACAATTTAATGACAATGCCCTTCCTTGTGAAGCTAACTCATCTGTTGATAATGTTACTGTAACAGTTTAAGGAAGTTTAGGACACCAGGAACTCCAAGAAATTACTAGAATTATGTTATGTTTATTTTTCATATGCAGGTCAACGATGCAATGAAATGTTCAGGATGAGAAGAACCGATTCGACCCGCTAAGAAAAAACAAAACAAGAAATACTAAAGCATGCAATAAGGGTAGAAAATAAAGTACCACAAAGTGAGAAAGAAACATAAGATTAACAAGGTCCGAAAGGAATGAAGTAAACCAGAACATGATAGAATATAACAGTGCAGGTAGGATGGATTTGTATAAGTAAATATATCACAGATAGTAATTTAAGCTTAAATGCACATTATATATATATATTGTGCATAACATAAACTACACAGCCAACAAAGTCCATGCTAAATAATCCAGATATACAATCCAACAATTTTCAGTCAGGTCATCTGAACAGTTTATTTTATTTTTTTGCTGAAACGTTTCACCTTCCATCCAGAAGGCTTCATCAGTCAAGGAAACGCACAACACAAAACAGATTCTTCCCCCAACAGTTTACTCCAAAGTGGAACAAACCAGTTATGTTGGTGCTAAGATGGTCTCTTTGGCATGCCCCCTCCTCCGGTGCTGGCCCTCTTCCTCGTCGACAGTCATGTCAAACTGGTTCAAAACCAACAAAGTCCATGCTCAATAATCCAGGTATACAATCCAACAATTTTTAGTCAGGTCATTTGGACAGTTTCTTTTTGTGTGTGTGTGCTTAAACGCTAAACTAGACAGGTTGTGTGACAGGTTATTGCACAGGTAATGAGTAAGATTGAGATGAATTATGATGGTAAGGTAGACGTACAGCTCATCATGCAGCAGCAATAAACATATTAGGTGTCACAGGTGTGACTTGGTGCAATGTTCTTGTCAATTATTCAGTATTATTGTCGAGATCAGTAATCTGACAGCTTGTGGGTAATAACTGTCGTTGAGTCTTTCTGTGCATGATGGCAGACTCCTGTATCTTCTGCTGAGAGTAGTAGACAGAAAAGTCCATGTGCTGGGTGGGTGTGATCCTTAATGAAGCTGCATGCTTTACGCAGACATCGGCTGTGGTAGATGTCCTGGATGGTGTGGAGACCGCTACCAGTGATGTCATTTGCTGTTTGCACCACCCTCTGTAGTGCTTTCAGCTCTGACTGGTGCAGTTCCCATACCACCCTGCAGTGCAGCCTGTCAGCAGGCTCTCAATGGTGCACCTATAAAAGTTAGTGAGGATGCTGGTGTTCGTATCAAACTTCCCTAGTCTTATTAGGAAGTAGGGTTTTTGTCAGGCTTTCTTGACCACAGTGTGTATGTAATGTCCAGAACAAATCCTCAGTAATGTGAATGCCGAGGAACTTGAAGCTGCTGACTTGCTCCACCTCAGTGTTATTTATGATGGTGGAGTGCTGGCCTCCACTCTGTCTCCTGAAATCCACTATCGGCTCCTTCATTTTGCTGACATTCAGAGAGAGGTTATTTTCCTGACACCAGCTGGTCAGTGATTTCACTTCATCTCTTTAGGCACTCTCGTTGTTGGTGATGAGGCCCAAGATGGTGGCGTCATCAGCAAACTTGAAGATGATATTTGAGCTGTGCCTGGCAGTACAGTCATGAGTGATTTGAGAGTACAAGAGTGGTCCGAGGACACATCCCTGAGGTGTACCAGTGCTGCGGTCTAGTGTGGAAGAGAGGTGATTGGCAATTCTCACTGCCTGTAGTCAGTTGGTGGGGAAGACTTTCCATTTAACAAACCATAAAGACTGACATGGCTGCAGAACAGAGACATAGTGACTGAGAAACGGTCATGGCATAAACAATGCATAATGCTCCGCTGGATATAGACAAACAACATAGTACATGGGTAGAGAGAAACAAGGAGGTAAGAACCGCTGCACCTCATGAAACTGGGTGCAGGAGACAGTAGGCGTGGCATGACGGAGGAGGAGAGGGAGGACTGAACTGATGACAAACAAAACGCAAAAAGAGTGATCACAAGTACCAGAAGTAAAACTAAATAATCCCAGAAACATTTAGAGCAAAAGGAAAGAAACCAGACAGACATATTACCACAAACTAACCAAGATGGACCGAAACTGACCTCATGCAACCTGGTCAGTTTGTCACTTTGATAAATAAATGTTATGATGCCATAAAAATCACATGGATATGGTCTAAATCATGTGGGTTAGTTAGTTCAGTTAGTTTAGTTCATCAAATAAAAAAGCTGAATATTTTAAAGCGTTTTGGACAAATTCAAGAATTCAACGTATCAAAGTGGTTCAGTTTCAGAAGTCCAGAGTTTGGAACTGACAACTTCAAGTTAGGTTCAAGCAGAATGTGTTATGCCATCCATCCTTCCATCCATCCATTCATCCATCCATCCATCTATTATTCATCCATCCATCCATCATCTATCAATCCACTCATCATCCATCCATCCATCCATCCATCCATCCATCCATCCATCCGTCCGTCCGTCCGTCCGTCCGTCCGTCCGTCCGTCCGTCCGTCCGTCCATCCGTCCATCCATCCATCCATCCATCCATCCATCCTCTTTACTTGCCTCTCCTCCCCAGACCACAGGGAGCTGGTGTCTATTGCCATCAATCTCTTTGCAAGAGGCGTGGGACATCCTGGAAACGTGTCCAGTCCCTCACAGGGACACGGAGACAAAATAGACAAAAAAAAAAAAACACATATATTCTCTCATTTACTAGAGTTAACAATGAGCCTAACATGCATGTTTTTTGGTCTGTGGGAGGAAACTGTAGTACCCATAGAAAACCCACGCATGAAGGGGGAGAGCATGTAAACTCCACACAGAAGTACAGGAAGCGAACCTGTGACCTTCTTTCCGAGATGTGGCAGTTATAACCACTGTACTGCCGTGCTGTCTCTACGAGAAACAAGTTCCCTAATTATCCAGATGAAGACGTTTCTGTATAAACCTGTTTCTTTTCAAATGTTAGATGTATAAAATTAGTCTCAAATCCAGAGAGAGCTGGTCAGAAGTATTTTTAAAACATTAAATATCAGCAGCTAATGTGACAGTTTGGATCAAACAGTCGATGCTTAAAGCTTTTACATCTGGAGCTTTTTTTTTTTTTTCCTGTGAATGTGCATCAAATTTAGAAGCACATTTGACTTTGAAGAAGCATCTTTATGTGTCAGAAACTCTCCAAAGCATTTTAAAAATGTTCTTCTCCATCTTTGAACCTAACGATATAAGGACCGGCTTATTTTTCTGCTTTAGTGTCAAACAGAGTGCAACAATATTCTCCATGACTCACTGACACCTGACGGTTCTGACTTAGCCTGAGGAGTTCACCTCTTGACTTGTACAATTCAGGTGGGACTCCTTTCAGTTAGGAAAGTTCAGATAACTTGTTTCAACGTTGTGATGGAGAGTAAAGACAATTTATTCGAGTTTATATTTAAAGCATGTGCAGCGGGAGGATTATTCTCGTTTCTGAATATTGTTTAGTGAACTTCAATTATTGTGCACGGAGTCTTTTGTTGAACGTCTCAGAAATGACAGAAACTTTAGATTCAAACGACAGAGGGTCTGGTGGGCAGCATCATTGTGTCCGAACAATGCTTGACAAACATGACGGATGGTATAAAAGCAGGAAGTTGGCATGGCCAGCTAAGGTAAACACCAGCAGTGTTTTCCCAGTGTCTGGGCTGCATTGTTCACAGTTCATAAGCTGGAACTCTGAGAAAATGGGACGTTTGTCCTTTGCTTAGTTTTCCTGAATTGTTAAGGAATAATGGCAACATTAACAGCCTCTTCCGCCCAACTCAGCCTGCTGTAGACCCTCGCCTCCAAAAGAATGGAGAGCTGTGTTTGTTATTTCTCATTTATGCATTTAATTACACAGAAGCTCCCTTTCACACAGAATTATGACCCGTCGACTCGCCACCTGACCCAATAAAACGCGTCTGGATCGTAACAATTTTAGGAAGCCATTGGTATGAATGCAAACATGGCACGACAAACGCTCTCTGAATACATTTTTATTATTGTTTTTATGTATTTTTTACTGCCTTGTGCCCTCATCACGCTCATTACTCAGCAGGATGTCTGTCCACCATCACACCTCGCCTCGAGCCTGACTTTCCCAGACCACGTTAAGCCAAAACCACACAGAACGCCACGCCACAGTGCAATGCATCATTAGAAGTATGGCATTTGATGTCACTAAACCTTAAAGGACGGGGCTTTTCAACTGGCAGCCCAGTGGCCAAATCAGGCCCACAGGTGAGCTCAGTTTGGCCCAGCAATGGGTTCATTTTTTAATTAAACTAGATTTTAAACCATAAAAACAAACTTGACAATATCTGCTGGAGTTCTTGGCTTTTAGTAATTCTGGACCACTGAACAATTTAGTTGAATAGCCCTGGTGTAGGATGAATCAAACTGTATCAACCACAACCTCACTACAAGGTCATTGTGGGCTTGTCCCAGTCCATCACACCTAACGGGGACACCACTGTGGTCTTAAAAAAATTCTGAAGGGTCGCTTATTTTGCTTGCTTCTGATGTAATTAGGCTTTTTTTTTTTTATTAAAATGTTCTGTTCTTTAATTCCAAACCACTCAATGCAACGTAGGCTTTTTTTATGCAAGAAAAGAATACTCTTTGTTTTTAACACCTGGGCAGGAAATGTATGAATCATTAAAAAACCCCAGTCATTCATTACAACCATCCTGTACCTCCAACAGGGAAGACACACCCCTTTAATGTGATAAATAAACTCCGTCCACCATTCTTCCTAAATGACGTTCTCTAAAGTTGAACCTGGTCACACAGTTCAGTTACTGAGACGAATCACGGTGGAATATAACTCCCTGTTTGGCTCCCTTTGGGTTATTTTGTCTTTACTGTGTCGTATCACAGATGAAAAGGACCGTGGTCTCAGTGGAGGAATGCATGCGTACCCCACCCATGGCCTGGTAGAGGTGCTGTACTCTCCCAGATGTTTTAAATCCTCTGCCTGCGAAGGAATGCAACACACATAGCAGACTAAAGTCACAAACGTCCCACACTCTGACAGGGGCACAAACCAACAGAGATTTAACCATTCACACATGAATAAACATAATTATGTGAGCGTGCAAATACAGTCTTCACAGCATTGTTTTGCAAACTTATATGTCACGGAGGAACACATTAACGCTGGTTGGTGCTGAGAGCCAGAGGCCGTTGACTTGAACTCTATTTCTACTCTGACTGATCCATTTTTAAATGGTGGACATGCTAAAACAACATTTTTGTTCCAGCAGGTTAGTGTCTAATGTGGCTTAAGTTGACTGCAGGTCTGACCTTCCTACGCGTATAAACTTTTTTTTTTTTTTAATGTTTCAAATATATTGCTGCCAAAGACTTTTAGTCTCTAATGCATTAAACTATAACATGTGTTACTTTAATACCTGGGATAAAACTTAATAATTTTTCAGTAAATAAACTATGACTATGACTAATAAACTATATATATTTAACTCGAAAAAGAAAGAATCCGTTGTATTTAAATAAGTAATTCTTCGTGCTGGAACTAGCATTAAGAATAATTAATTAGTAGTGAAGCAACAGTTAAGCTGTTCCCCCACATTTCACTACACTAATAATCTAAATGTTACCAAAAGTCGTGACTTTTAAGCCCAACTTTGTTCAGTCAAACTGAATTAAAAAATGTAAAAGCTGACAGTTCTTCTGTGGTCACCAGCTCCTGTTTTTACTGTTGCTCCACTGTTGATGGGAGTTAAAATCTTCTTAATACACTGTAAAGTTCTTGACAAGTCCCTGCAAAGATTATCCACATTCTGGAGGACTTTTTATTTATTTATTTATTTATTTACACTGAAACATGATCGTCATCCAGTGGAGAAAAGACCTTAAGCGGTTAAAAAAGGTTGGTATTGACTCATTTTTACAGAGGAATTCCACTTCTTGTTAGAAACCACGACTGAGGGAATGTTGACACAATGTTAACATTAGTAAACTCCAAATGTGTACATTTTAGAAGAGCAGGATGAAACATTTCATGCCTTTCTATACGTGTGATGTCACATGAGCATTTTTTTTCCTTTTATTTCAAGTGACTGGACACAACAAGATGACTTTTAAAGGTTTGACACGCATCAGACAGAGAATGTTGTACTTTTATAAAGCACACTTTAACTGCATTGTTAAAAGGACATTAAAAACAACGGTTTTCTACATAAATATTCACCAAAAAACATCTATTTAAGTTACTACAATTCATTCAAAGAGCACCATGTGGGAGTTCAGCTCCGCCAGCCTTCCTTCAGTCACAAGATGGGTCCAACAAAACCACACCTGTGGACCATCTCCTTGATGAGCTTCAGGAGTACTAAAGGTGGAAGAAGACCTCCAATCGCTGCTGGAGCGTTGCACGCCTAACAGCGCGTTTCTGGCCACCTTGTATTTATCTAATGAAAGATGAGACTTACCTTGTGCCCCTTCATGTTTTCAGTGTTACTTCTGCTGCCAACCTGTTTCCTGGATTTCCAGCTGTCTCCTCACCCTCCTCCTGGAACTCTCTTCAGACATCCTTTCACTCACTGGAACCATTGGATCACCTGCCTCCTCGACAAACCACAAACCCTCCTGGTTCCAGTCCTTCCCTGTGCACGTTGATGATAATTACACTTATAAATAAACACTGTTAAAACTTAATTGTGTCTTGAAATCTGTTCGCGTCAGTCCTTACACTCTGGGTATCCCGTTAATCCTTAAACACAAAATAGATTTAGTCATTTTGCATTCCATGTAATCCAGTGTTAACAACACATTTAGGCCTGGATGAGAAGTTAAAAAGCAGTAAATACATAAATATCCAAGTTGATGGAGTTTAGAGTGGTGTCATCACCTCCAGGTAAATCCGTCTCTAGTTTTGATAGGTTGACAGTGTTTTCCTGCCTTTGCAGGCATGTTTTGACTTTGCAGCATTCACTGTGAAATATGAGAACCTTAAAATAAGACAAAACATGTCCCTGTGGTAATTCAATGCAACAAGCTGCTTTGGAAACAAAGCACCTGAGCATTCACTTCAAAATTAGTTTCCTTTCTATGTTGTCCGTTATGTGTAGACACAACACCGGTTCAGTCCACGAGTTCAGAAGTTAAAGCGAGAATGAGTCATACTTCAACAATTAGTGGCTTTAACCAAAAAACATGCATTTGAAAATGATTCACAGACTAAAATATGAATGAAAAAGCAGCCAAAGTCCAAAGAAAATATTTAAAAAATAATCAGAAAGCCTAAAGAAGTGTTGGTTTAGATAATTTAAACATATTATAAAACAATCTGGCTCCTTAAAAACCAAGCATGTAAAAAAATTAGGAGCAAAATATAGATTTAACTTATGAGCAGGGCTGGACATTTCAAAGATGGATTTCTTCCTAACATGATTCAGCAGGATGGACCTGCTCCACAGAAACTTCAACCCAAGAAAATATTAAAAGGTGATATTCCATGAGATGTGTCATTGGTCTTTTTTAATAAACAACTTGGTTTGACAGTTTGGTTCCTGTGTGTGTGAGTTCTGCTCCGTCAGCTCCCTGCAGCCACATCTGACCTCCAATCAGCTGCACCTGAGGGTCATCGGCTTGATGAGCAACAGGTGCATAGAAGGCTGCAGAGGACATCCAGTCAGCGCTGGAGCATTACCTGCCAATGGTAGTTGTGTTCTAGTATTTTACTTGTGAGTTTAACTACCGACTTTATATTCTACGTGCTTTTGGTGCATAATCCCTGATGGCCTCCTGTCACCTGGATTCTCCTCTGTGGACCTCAAGCTCTCCTGAGCCTCCTCAGCTGCCTCCTGCCTGCAACCATTGGGTCATCTCTCCCCACAACTGACTCGTATCTCTACCGTAAGAAAGAGCAGCAGCAACATCACCTCTGCTGACAGACCATTAACTGCTGGGCACGTTTGATGATTTACCACTTTGTAAAATATTTAAATACATCTGGAGTTAGCCCTGCACTCCTTCTGACAAGTAACTGAAGGCCGTGACGAGAACTAAGACTTTATCAAGAAAAACAAATAACAAGCGGTACTCCACAGCTGCAGTGTATTTTTAGTTGGTTTCCTGCACATGATATTTAGGTTCTTGTTGAAAAGACACGGGTGCATTAAAATGATTTAATTGTTTTGATGAGCCTCAGCTCGCATGTCAACCTCCCTCCCACCTTTCAAACACAAAAATAGCTGCTCGTTGTGCCACGAGGCCTCAGAGCAGCTAGTTGCTGTTGATTAGGTGAAATATCAAATCTTAACAAGTCATAGTTGCCATGGAAATGAAGTCAACGATCATATTTGAACGTGCAAAGATGTCAGGCAGACAACACCGACGTGTCACACTTCACCGTGTCTTTATTCGGTTTAATCCTCGCCTTGCAGAAGCAATTGGCTTTTCCGCCGTACTTCCTCTGCAGCATCTGTTAACGTTAGCGTCTAGAGATTTGCAAAGGTGCTAGACAGGAGCCAAAAACAAATCCTCTCCCACACCTACTTGTTCTGTTCCCTCCTGATACAACCAGAGTGCTGCCCCGGCCTGTAGGATGGTGTTACTCTGCAGAACCGCTGCAGGTAGTTTCAGTGTTGCACCGATCCTGAAAACAAACCAGCTTTAAAACGTGTAAATGAGAAACAAACCAAGGATAGAGTGGTTCCATAGTTATCGGAAGAAGATAATCCAGCTGTTTTTGCCATGTGTGCAGAGATGGAAAGTAAGGAAAGTAAATGCTGATATGCAGTTATCATACATATAACAACAGTTATCATAAATAACAACAGTTATAATAAATGGCAGAGAGCAGTGTTTTCATGCTGCTCACCTTTTTTCAGCATGTAGGAGCAAAACTGATAAAATCCAGGATCCAAAGAGACGTTAGTGGTTTCACCAGTTTGGACTAACTGTCATGCAGAAGCTGCATGCACGATGAATGTTGCTAGATAAATTTAAAATGTCTTATTTACCTCCTCCTTTTCTGTGCACATGTTCAACAAACACAAGACACACCTCATCTTGGAATAGCTTTACTCAACACATATGATAATTTAGGTAAAAAACAAAAAAATATATATAATTTTAAAGCCACAGTACTATAGTTCATAATTTCTTATCTGGCAACCCGACTGACATGGAAACTACAGCGTTTTCATGTAAACTTGCTATTTTTTTGTTTATTACCCCCAGTAAACTTTGAAAAAAAAAACACTAAAGTTTCCAGAGGTTGTTCTCATGTAGATGGGGCCTTATAGCAGGTTGATCACTTTGACTTGGTCATTTTAAAAGGAGCTCGCAGGCTGAAAACATCTGGGCACCTTGATCTAAATGGCATTTCTTTAAAGCTGAGAATCAGTGTTCTCAGTTGTTAGACAGAAACATGCTGGTAAAGAAAAGACCAGTGCTAGAACTAACCTACAAGCAACAAATGTGGTGAAAAGTATTTGTCTTCTGTCAAAACTTTGTGGAAACTTGGTTGAAAATGTAAAAAAAAAACAAAAAAACATCTGTATTGAGACTAAATAAAGCCCAACTTGAATCACCTCATTTGAACTGGATTTAGAGTCCGTTGGGTTACAGAAAGCTCAACTTTCTATTTATTTTTTAGGTTAATCAACAGCCATGACCAGGCAGCCTGAAGCCATAAACATGTCCATGGATGTCAAACGTGTGGGAGAAAGTCACCAATAAAAAAAATTAAAACAAAGAACTTCAAAGGTTACTCCACAATCTAGATTTTTAGTGGGGCCAAACATTTCATTGTCTAACAACCACAACTAATTCATTTATTGAAAAAAAAAAAAAAACTGGAAATATTTGAACATTTATGGAACTATTTTAGTTGCAGGACTTTTTTTTTTTTTTTTTAGTTCACAAACCACAAGGACGTCTTTAATTTCTGGTTATTATGAGTCATAAGATCAGAGAGCGGGCCAGCTGTAACTGGAGACCAACCACACATAACGAAACAAAGTCATAACAGGTAAAAACATATTTCAAAGTGTGCGTCGTGTTTTGCAGATGGGCTTCGTTGACCTGCACGTCAAACCTTAATGCAGTTAAAGTTATATGAAGTCACAAAACGTTAAACCTGTGAGTAGATGTTGACATCGACTCAGTCGGGTTTTCACTTCAGCTTTAAGCCTGTGCAGGGTCAGGTGGGGACTGTGGGCTGAAAATAGATTGACTTGTCAACAGGTGAAAGGTGACTCAGGTCAGATCACAATCACCTCCGAACCAAACGACCGTGTTCACACGTTCACACCTCAGAGCTGTTTAGAACTGCCACTGAACCCGACCTGCAGGATTCTGGACTGTGGGGGGACGAATGAGTAAAACATGCCGACTCCAGTCAAGATTCAAACCTGCAGCGTTTTTGTTGTGGGGTAACGGCACTAACCACTGCACCACTGTGCCATCAACACATGCAGTCATTAAACCTCCATCTTTGTTTTTTTAATTTAATCTGATACGTATGACTGGAAATAAAGACACTGCAGTTTCTACTGTGATTTTAATTTACTCACTCACTGTTCCTCACATGCACACACACATACGCACGTTCCTGTAAACATACTTTTTGGGGGCTTTGCATTAACTTCTATTCATTTTCTATAACCTAACCCTGATCCTTTCCCTAAACATGCCTAGTGCTAGTAATGGTAAACTAGTACTAGGCAAGTACTAGTTGGTCCACACAATGTAACTTGAAACTAAAACGCACACACTCACTTTATCCTCTGCTTTATCACTATGTTGTGTTTTAATACATTAATCCAATATAGTCAGATAAATGATTCGGTGTAGAACAAAATCCATTTCAAATTTAGCAAAAGATCCATTTTTACTCGTTCTGCATTTCTGTGTTACCGTTGTAGAGTTCTGACGCTCCGTTTGTCTTTATTCACAGTCATATTTTGTCCTTCGTTCCCTCTCGGGCTCTTTATTTTCGGCTCCTAAGCCTTCATCAGATGCAGCCGGCGTACCTGACATCCATCCTCAGATCAGACACGCAGCGAGCGCAGCACTTCCCTGTTTGTGGTTAGAGATTTACCTCAGGTCTGTCAGAGGACTTTCAGTAATAAAGTGAGCAGTCTTATCAGGCTCTCAGGACCTTTCCCGCGGATCGCTCTTAGTTTTGATGTCTTCTGTTTGTTCGCCGCAGTTTCCCACAGAGCCATGCCTCAGTTTCTTATGTTTTGTTTTGTCATCCTCTCTGTCTCGTGCCTCTCTCTGCTTTTTACAGATTGTAGTGAAGTCTACATTTTGTTTTCATCTAGCTTTCTTTCTTTTTTATACATAAACAATTCAACATTCATACTGTTAAGCCAATTAAAACATTATCCAGATAAATCAGGGGAACATGGGTATGTTATAGGAAAGACAAATATCTGTAGTGGGAGAGAGATGAAGGCTCTGAACTTTGTGAAAAAGTGGACAGATGGAGTAGAAGTGAGTGACTGAAACGTTTGCAATGGAGGGTAATCTGGAAACATTTCAGCAAGATGTGGAGGAAGAAGATTAGGATGAGTTTCAATAGTGAGAGATGGAGCATGATGGTTGATAGATGAAAGCACGGGCTGAGTCAGACATGGGTGTTATTTACGAGGCAGGTGGATTGAAGGTTTAGTTTCCTGAAGTTAAGAAATACATGTTTAAAAAAAGAGGGAACCAGGATAGTGCCGTGGGGAATTCCAGGAGTGACCGAGTTGTAACGGAAAAGTTTAAAGATGTACAAACTGAAAGTTACACCCCTGTAAAGGGAAATAGTGAAAACGGACACAGTGTTACTTCTGTCATTGCAGTGTTGTAATGGACGAGCAGAAGCAACAGGTTTCCCCAGTGTTAACTCAGACATAACCAATCGAGACACGACCGTTAACTCAACTCTCAAAATATGAACTTTGAAAAACTACCATTCGCTAAAGACTAGATAGAATTGTAGTCAGAAAAGTAATATTAAAGAAAATGCATTTAAAATGTATTGTTTTACTGCATTATTCAGCAAGACCAGAATAATCGATCATAGATCACTAGATAACCAATCACAGTTCATCTTATTCCCATGCATTTTACATCAAATGAGAAATGGATTATGGTGTTTGTTTCCATTTACATTTCCCACATACTGTGAACCAAAGACAATTAATTTAATAATACAAAACATTATTTTTCTTAATGTTTTTCTGACTTTTTTTTCCCAACTGAAACAGTTTTATAACTACTAGAAAAGCAGTTGGACATGTGAGCCGGTCAAGCGCTGTGTTTGTTATACAATCATATTTAACGGTTAAACAATTAAATAAGTCTCTTGTTTTCAAAGTGGGTGTCAGGACCACTCTGTGGGCTGTTATTTAATTATTTAGCCTCTTCCTGGAAGAAAAGCGATTAAAAACAGCAGTCATAAATCAATAACATATGCATAGACTGACAAGGCTCTTTGGTAAATTGATAATGTTTGTATTTCAACCCTCAGTGGTTAGAAATATGAGTTTATGTTACTTTTGAGTCAAAAGTCAAAAAGTTTGGAAACTGCCGTGATGAGAAATTTTGAAATCAGCATCATGTGGAGAAAGAACAATGAATATGTTGAAAGAACCAAAGAGAGCGCCCATCAACTGGACTTAAACGTATTTTTTGTACCTTGGAGAAGATGAAAACCAGGGAAATATTTTACGTAAAACACAAGAAGTTGCTGATATTTTATATTATTTTTTGAGTAAAGATTAAAAAAAATGCTACTAAAAGATGCAGGTTGCCCCAGTTTGCACCGAAGTTTCAAGTTGTTGCAGCGTTTGCCGGCGCTCGCACCTGCACTCCATCAGCTCATCGGTCCAGGTGTTCTTGTTCAGTGATCAGCTCCCGTCCTTAAAAGTGCGTCATGAGATGTTTGATTCCAGCTTTTCTGTCCACTTCTCCTCCCTGCTGTACACCTCATGTTGTTTTTAAGCATGCTTTAATTTAAGACCTTTTTGTAGATGATCAAAGTGTTTGCTTTCCATTAATTGTTAAATATCTGAGTCTGCATTTGTTTTTCACAAGAGCCTGCCAATTGTATGACATGCACACACATGCAATAAAAGACTGTCACATTTATTGAGTTTCTTGCCACATTCCTGAATATTTTTGATGGTTTGGTAAAACGGTAGCTTTTCAAAGGCCAAAGAACACTAAATAATGGCTTTTATTCCACTAAAATAATAATGAGAACCGTGTTACTCTTGACACATGACAGAAGGACATATTTAAACAGATGAATTGCTCTTGCTTGCTTTTTATCAGAACTTTTCCCCGACACCATCATCTGTGACCTTCAGTATCAATGGGAGCTGTTAGAAATCAAGAGCAATTGAGTTACAAATCCCTCCTGAAATGAAATAGATCACCATTACACACTATTCAGATGGTAATTGTTGATTTAAAAAAAGGTAAAAAAAAAAAAGGGACTGAAACTCTTCTGGAACTAGCTGAAATTGCTGGTGGGGGATCCCGTGGCAGTTTAGTCATGCAATCAGACTCGTACTGTTCACAATCAGGCCCATTCTATCAACCAGAACATTATTTGACACAGCATTTAATTAGCATTAGCGTTTAGAGGCTGCTGACGCTTATTGATCGGTTCAGACGGGACTTTTCTCTGGGGCACAAATGTATTAGGTGTTTTGGACTCATTAAAATTTCAAGGCTCATATCGGCACCTTTATGTGTTTTGTGAAAGGTCCTTTATTTTGTGTGTGAATTTTTAAATGTTTGAACGGCTCCCAACATTTCACTGTTTCTTTCTGATTTTAAAAAAAACCTAACCAAGGAGCAGGTTTTCAAACGATCCTTTGGCTGGACCGTCACTGGACAAAGGAACGGCTGCATTGTTTTAATGTGAAGCATCTTCTGTCCTTGACCCTGATGAGTCAACTCGACGAACGCAGACACTTTCAGTAAGTTCTGATGTAGAGGACTGGTTGTAAAGTTGTTTACAATCACGTAAATTTAATGTACACAGACTTTTAGAAGACTCTAAAAATGGACGACGAGACCATTTACAGAAAAGGTCACTTAGAGTAAAAAAAAAATGCACTTTGAGGTGGATCTGATTATGATGCCTCCTGGATCTCCTTTTGGACTTTTCAGGACATGCCATTGGTTAGAGCTGTCATTTCTAAACCAGAGCCCAAAGCCCGGCCTGGTCCGACCTGACTTCACACCGAGCAAGACAATAATGATGTGCTGGATGGGCAGGCCGGGTCAGTGTCGGGCTTTTGATTGCATTAGCAGACGCACACGGCCGACAATCCAATTATATGGTAACACGGCTTGCCATATCACGAGTTTAGACCTGTAATTACTGTTAAATCGACAGGTTGGGTCAGGTTCAGAAATGATGGCTACGGGCTGGGGTCGGGTCAATTTTTTTTTTTTGGGGGGGGGGCCTGAATGCAGGGGTCCTCTCCCATAAAATTTTGAATAAAGTAGATGCCATTTCCTGCATTCTGATATAATTTAACGGGTTGTTAAACATCTACCGTACACGCACCCACACCACTCCACCTGCTCCATTATCTCTATGGCCACTGCCTTAATGCACTTCAGTTCTCGGTTGTTTAGTTGTACAATGAGAAGACTTTTTTTTTTATTTTTTTTTATTTTATGAAAGTAAATTGGACAGTCTTTTCAACATTTTGATCGTTGTTATTTTTTTAAAAATTGGCACTGGTGTTTTGATACGTGACGTACGGAACGTGATTACCCATCAAACATTTTGCTTGTATTTTTAATAAATAATCAAAAATATTTTAATTGCCCACTTAAACCGTCAAACTGATTTGCAATTTAGATGTGCTGTTTAATTGTATAACTGTTTTTTTAAATAAATTGCCCATGACTGAACTTTTAGGGGCAGAATTTTTTTTAAGGGTAGAAACAGAAATGCTTACTTGAAGGAGCAGCTCAGATGTGATATTAGGAAGCTCGTAAGTGGCTGTTTTAAAATTAGTGTTAATGTAATTATTTTCAGATTATACATCCAATATAGGTTTTATTCATTCAAGGTGGTCAAATTTGTTCATAACTTTCATTATTAGTAAGCCTGAGAGTTACCGGAATGTACCCGGTCAAAATAAGAAATTTCCCAGTTCCTGTTCCGGCAGGATCCAGCTCAAATTAAGCCCTGGCCATGACACCTCCAAAATACAACTTAGTGTCTGTCAAACGGAGTTGTGGGCATTTTGAGGTATTTTTATGCTGGATTACATATGTCAGCCATCTTGAATCTGTTGTACATCGGTTCTGAGTGTTTCTTTGAAATCCACCCACTAGTTCATGAGAATTTTAGCCAATAGCCATAAAAAGTAAAATAAACCTTGCATGCTTTTGTTTTCTCATTCTAGAAAAAAAAAAAAGAAAAAGAGAATTAGAAGACATTTTTGTAAATCCAGGTCTTCTTCATTACATAAGAACCATGAAGTTCTCTTGTAGGTCTCACTGTTTAACTCAGCTGCTTCTTTTGTTGCTCATTTACTCATCAGATTATTTAAGTGATTTACAGTGAACACCTTCAGGCTTCACAGAGTTACCGTGACAACATCATCCTCATCACACAGCTGTGAGGCGAAACAACAACTTTGATTCCGTGGTTCTCTCTGTGACATGAAGGAATGCATGTCACTTTGTTCCTGGATGAAAGAACGAGCCTCCGTAGAACCGCCTGACAAGGTGAGATAACAGCCTCCTGACATACTGGATGTGAAAATCCTCCAGAGAATATCAGAGCCGAAGCTCACAGAGGTCACTTCACAACAAAACACATTAACCGTTTCGACAAAGAGTGTTGCGCGATGTGTTTGCAGGAAGAATCAAATGTTCAGAGAAAAGCAACAGTTTATTTTAGTTTCCTGACACGTCTGCCAAAGGTTGCCATGACCCTATCATGGGCACATTATGAAAATCAAGAGTCGATGTTGAGCAAATGTCACATCACAGGAGGGGACTTTATAAAGAGCAACCGTTTTCCCACAGAAAAATCTAAATTTCAGCCAAAGGGCGCACACGGTTCTTTACATTTATCAAGTCAAAGTGTCGTGTGATGTCAGAACATTCGTATTTGTCTGAGAGTCACTGTCGCTCTGATGAAATCAGCTTTTATTGACAATCAGAGCTGGTTGGGTCCACACTTTTTATCAAATCCTCTTGTATCTGGTTTACGTGACTTCTTGTCCACAATGATCTACTTTTTGTGTCTCTTATGTTTTACATCCATTTACAGAGTTATGTACAAAGAAGTTAAAACTAGTTTGAGAACGTGTAGTATTCAACATGGAGCTCAAACGCTTTTAAATTATTTTATTTAATCTGGCATTATTTCCAAATTATTTAATAAAAAAAATAAAAAAGTTCTCACTCACCAAGGAAGGCAAAGGCTAGAAGTTAATGATTTCACCTGGGCGTGTGAGAGCGCTGGTGTGTTTGCCTGTGCTGTTAGCAAAATATTTTCTGAGCCAGTGGAATGATTTCACTAAAGTGATCATTGGATGCGAGTTTGTGAATTCAAGATGGCTGCTACTGCAAATCAAACATAGAAAACACAAAAAAAGGCTCTACCTGAGTCTGATTTGCAGATGTTGAGGTAAAAGCGTGTGTGGTAGTAGCTGAGAGTCCTTCCCAACACATACTCTGAGGACTGCACATTACGCAACACCTTTGCCTAAAACTTTGACATTAACTTTGAACATCAAACCCGTTTGCCTGTTGGTAAAATATGTTACGACCCATTGGACAGATGAGTAAACTTATTGTAAATTAATCCATGGGTGTCCACAACTCTGTCACTTTTAGAGACAGCCTGATTCAAGATGGCTGCCACACTTAACGGACCTTTTAATAAACACCAAAGTTGGTATGATTCAGTGAGTTGTGGGAGTCCAGTGTTTCTGCAGCTTCTGGAGTTTCCAAGATGGCGCCAATCAGGCACACCTGGTCCATTCCTCTGATGAATACCAGAAGCTGCAGAAGTGCTCTACTCACTGCTGGAGCATTACCTGCCCAATGGTATTCATGTTCCTAGCTATTTGTGTATTTCTATAAGTAAAGACTTGTGCTTTCTCCATGTTACAGCCTTGACTCCTGCGACTCTTCTGTTCCTAGACTCCTTGTGGAAACCCTGAGATCCAGGGCTACCTCCTATTCTGTCTCTGCCACCTTCCTGCCAGCTGTACCATGGACCCACCACCAGCACCTCCTTCCCTCTAACTGGAACCTCCTCGACCCTCATCCCAGCGATCAACAACGTCTTCTGCAAGCAGAGAAATACAGTAAATGTTACATCAATCTGACAGATATTGAAATGAAAATGGATGTGGTAGTAGCTGAGAGTCTTCCTTGTGTTAGCACTCATCATGGAAGACTGTAGTTCATTCAGGAGGTTTGACCAAACTGTGTTGATCATAGTTCCTTCTGAACATGAGATGATCTCAGCGGGTGATATGCATTCCTTCATGGAATACAACGTCTTTAATTTTTAAGCGGTTCTAGAAATCTGAGTCAATGGTATGTTGCACAGTTGTGGTTTAATCTGCACCATCGACCCTCGGATCTAAGCTCCATAAGTGTGCATGCAAACAACGAGCATGTTCTTTTAATCACTGGATGTTAGAAGGTATGCAAACACAACCCGAGCTCCTATGATGCTGGTCACACTGGAGCAGACTGAGGAGGACGGGACGAGAGGCAGCAGGAAACTCGAGCTTGGCTCAGAATAAACTTTCTTATGTGAAATCCGCTTTCCTGCTGGAACACACAGCCCCTCTGCTGAGGAGAATATAAATATTTCCACGTTCTTCCGAGCCCTCGGGTGAAAACCTTGTGAGCAGAAAGCACAACAGGGATATACATTATGGTGTTTTATTCTCCTGGTCAAACCATAGGAACATGTTTCTGAAGGCCTTAGCTGTGATTATTACAGAAGCCGGAGGGCCCTCTGAATTCAGGATGTGATAATTGTCCATGTTAACAGAGTTAAGGAGCAGAAGAAGACTCCAGAGACAGATCTACACTTAATGTGCACATAATTAATTTAAAATATTTTGGCAGGAGTGTGTTTTTATCGTCGTAGCTCAAGAGGTTTGTGGAAACACTATAAATATGGCTTGTGACGTACAAACGTAAGGAAAAGTTTCTTTTTTTTTTAACTTGTGTTTTTATGATCAGCAGCTGGTGTAAAACTGCTTTAAAGAATAACTACAGAAAATGCATTTCCTGGAAAAAAAGTGGATGCTTATTGTTGATGAACTTGCTGAAAAACAGCTGCAATCAACTAAAAAAAACATGCTGAACTGTAGCTGAAATGAAGGAACAAGCCTTAATTAGCTGAAGAAAACAGAAGGAATACATGTTTGCTGAATTAGCTATAAATTAGCAGAAATTAGCACAAAGATTGGGACATGAGCTAAAATTGCTGAAATTAGCAACAACAACAAAAAATGCTGAAAATTGGCTGAAAAATCAGAAAGAAGCTTAAACTACCAGAAGGAAGTGGAAAAAACTGAAGTGAACTAAAACAAAATGTGGAATTAATTGAAAAGGCTAAAATTGGCACAAAACATCTAAATAGAAGCTGAAATAGCAGAAAAGGCTGAAAGAAAGATAACAAACTGAAATTACAATAAAGAACTTACTTAGGTTGAAATTAGCAAATATTACCATGAAAAACTTGAAAGTATCTGACAATAGCTGAAAATTGCTAAAAAAAAAAAAAAAAAGGTAGCTGAACAGGTAGAACAAGCTTAAAGTAGCTGAAGGAAGCTGAAAGAACACGTTTGTCCAATTATGCTGAAAGAAGCAGAAACAAGCACAAAAACAGAAATTATTTGGAAAAAAAGCTGAAATTAGCAACAACAATTAAAAAAACAGCTGAAAAGTAGCTAAAAAAGCAGAAAGAAAGCTGAAATGACAAGAAGTAGAGAGAGCATTTTATTTTATTTTATTTTTTTGCCGGATTAAGTTGAAATGAGTGCAAAGATTTGGAATTGGCTGAAAAAGCTAAAATTAACAGAAAAAGCTGAAACTAGCAGGCATAAGCTGAATAGAGCACAACAAGCTAAAATTAGAATAAAGATGTTAGAAGAAGCACAAAAATGTTGTAGTTAGCAGAAAGAATCTGAAAGGAGCACAAAACGGCTGAAATTAGCTGAATGTAGCTGAAAAAATGTAAAAATTTGCCCAAGGAAGCTGAAAGAAGCTGAACCAAAACAAAATGTGAAAGGAGCAATAAAAGGTTGCAAACAGATCTAAAAATTTGAAGGATGTAAAATGAGCTCAATTCATTTTTTACTAACAAATGATGTCAGAAAAGGCTAAAGTTGCACCAATACCAAAAGTCATAGCCGAATTGTCCTGAAAGAGCTGAACGTTTTTTATTTAAGAATTGTTGAAATAGCTGAAAACTGGAACAAGAAACGCGCTGAAAAACGTACAGAAGAAAAAATAGATCACAATAGTGTGAATGCTTCATAAACATTCACACAATAATGAACAAACATGTAAGAATTATGTATTTGTTTTTGTTGTTGTTGTTGTTGTTTTCAGGACTTGTTGAGGTTCTGCATGAGATGTCACAGCTCTGCAGAGGATGAAGTGAACATGAAGTGACTTTGTGAGACGAGCGCAGCAGAAAGGTCATGTGTTAATCAGGAGGCTTCAGTGTTTCTGCCACCATGTTGAGCGGAGACAGTCTGAGTCTGTTTGCATCGGTCTGCCTGCATTCTGCATGAGCAGCGTTTACTACATCTGTCTGTAAACGCAGAAACCAGCAGTTTGCTCGAACAGGAAATCAGTCGGCAGTCGGAACAACACATTCTGATTCGCCATAAAACGCTGAGTTGGATCTGGTGGAGGAAACCTGAACATTCTGTGACACATGGAACCCAAATAAACTGAAATGGTCCAGGACCACAGGACTCCCTGAGACCAAGCCCTTACATCAGGGGTGCACACACTTTTTCAGCATGCAAGCTACTTTTAAAATGACAAAGTCAAAGTGATCTACCTACTAACAAAAATGCAAAACAAATGTTTATAAACATATTAAGTACTCTTTATATGTACATTATATGTGGATGTACCTCGCATAACTGCATGAACCTATATTGCACAATATAACTCTGTATTTTGTCATTTCCTTACTCTGACGCACTGAAAGGAATCAGCCATACTGCTGATAGCCAGCATCAAGCTCACTTCCAAATGATCATCAGTCATGGTGGAACAGTATTTGGACTTAATAATTTCATGTGGGAAACGGCAGACTCGTGTTGGGGTACTTTTTCCTCCGTGTGTAAATTCCAGAACTGTCCATGAGCCCTGGTCTTGAGCTGAATGTCAGCGTGTTGTGTCAAAATCTCATCCTCCACTCCAGAAAAGTTCAGGTGAAACTGTTTCAATCTTTGATGCCAGCGAAGCGACCTCAGCATCTCCCTGAAAAGGGTAGCACATGAACGTAGTGACTGGATCCAGTAAAACAAACCAAACGCCGACAGACAGTTCTCATTCTGTTCTGTGTAACATATTTAGTGTGTGTGTGTGTGTGCGTGTGTGTGTGTCCTTGTTTATGCTACTTTGTGAGGCCCATTTTTCCAACGTATACTGCATTGTGAGGACCAACTGTGTGTCCTTGTTTATGCTACTTTGTGAGGCCCATTTTTCCAACTTATACTGCATTGTGAGGACCAACTGCTCCTTATGGGGCCCAAAGCCCGGGCCCCATAAGAAGAAGTCCCGTTGGTGGGTTAGGGGCTAGGTTTAGGACTAAGGTGTGAATTGAGGATGTGTTAGGTTTAGGGTTAGGTATGTACTGGTAATGGTTAGGTTATGGATAAAGGTCATGGTTAGGCTTTAGAAATGAATGAAAAATGAATGGAAGTCAATGCAAAGGCCCCATAAAGATAGCAAAACAAACGTGTGTGTGTGTGTGTGTGTAAACTGACCACTCCTATCATTTGAGGAAACTAAGCTTTCTAACTTTTATATTGCTTAACAGTGCAGCTTCCTGAAATGATTGGGGTGGCTAAGATTAATATATGGGGGCCAAGGCCACCATTGTCTACCCCCTGGCTCCACCATAACTGGTGGCTCCCTCTACTCTCCAGGATCCGTCACTCTGCCGCCTCGGTCAAGAATAAAAACAACAAAAACCTCCTTTTGTTCGTCTACAATGTAACTCTCTTGATTATCTTGCACCAAAAACATTTGGGTTTTCCTCCCTGTTCAATTCCAGTCCAGAAAAACTCTCATCTCCAAACTGACAAACATCTAATCAGATCCCTCAGAGATGGGGGACATTATTGCACCGCTTGTTTTGCAGGTAGTCTCATTGAGAAAAGAAGTCTCCTTTTCAAAACAGTCTTGTTCCAAGAACTATCCAGAACTGTAGATGTAAAGTCTTTCACCATGAATAAATAGCCCGCCTTGCAGCCCACAGGGAGCAGAGGATATGTGAGCAGCATGCAGGTGGAACCCACCTGCAGCACAAACAACAGCTCCGAGTCCTTCAGTCACACGAGACCAACAGAACCCTCCAATGAGCTCCGAGCAGGAAACAGGCAGGCTGAAGAACAGCTTTTTTCCAGATGAACCATTATCAACTATTTATGGTGTCAGCAAGGAGCCCTCCGCTCAGACAGCTGATGACAAATCACTCACACAACAACCCCCCCACTGCCACACACACCTTCTTCCTCCACTACATAAAATGAGGGATCCATTAGAGGGAAACAAAGTGTTTAACAACAAGCCAAAACACACAAATAGAAGGAAACTCTTGGTAACGCAGGTTCTGAACTGCTGCACGTACAAAGGAACAAAAATACACCAGTCCGCTTCAGAAGCTCATTTAGCTTCTTCTTCATGTCTTGGTTAGGTTTATTTTTGTGCCATACTGTACTATTACACATGTAAGCTTATTTAACTTTAAAATGTACATGTTATATTAGCATCTAAGCCAAAGTGAGGAGTACTTTCAAGAAGATTAATCTTCACGAAGTGACCTGCCCAGACAACATCCCAGGGAAGGTGCTGAAAAACTGCGCCGATCAGCTCCTCGAGGTGCTGGCCGACATCTTTACCTCCTCACTCACCCTGGCAACAGTTCCAACCTGCCCAGAGACCGCAACCACCATCCCAGTCCCAAAGAGCTCTACAGTGACTAGTCTGAATGACTACCGGCCAGTAGCCCTCACTCCGATAGTCGCTAAATGCTTTGAAAAACTGCTCATGACCCACATCAAAACAACCGTCAACATCGAGGACCCTCACCAGTACGCATACCACGAAAATCAATCAACAGAGGATGCCATCTCCTCTGTGGTCCACACTGCTCTCACCTACCTGGAGCAGAAGGACTCCTGCATCCGTATGCTCTTTGTGAACTTCACGTCTGCATTCAACACCATGGTCCCCCAAACCCCTCACAAACAATGAGTCCAGCTACAGGCAGGAGGTGGAACACCTGGAGAGCAGGTGCAAGAAGAACAACCTTCACATCAATGTGAAGAAGACGAAGGAGGTGGTCATGGACTTCAGAAGGAACAAACACACCTACACCCCCTACCTGAACATAGAAGGATCTGCGGTGGAAGTGGTCTCCAGATACAAGTTTTTTACATTTTAATACTTTTGTTGGATGTAACTGGGACCCTGTGCACACAATTTCTTTCCGCCACATGTGCCACGTGTGGTGTGTGTGACAAATAAAGAGCCTTGAATCCTTCAATCTCTTGAAGTAATTATTTGTTTATTACTGGTCAGTTGAAAAAGTTTTGTTGTATGATGGTTAAAGCACCACAGACAGTGATGGAACAAGTACACTTGACCAAAATGTACTCCATCCATCCATCCATCCATCCATCCATTATCTTTACCCGTTTCTTCCTCTTTGGCTCGTGGGGGGTCACTATACTTTTTTTAAATATTAAACATGAGTATGGCTCTGGGTGGCATGGTGGCTTAGTGGGAATGGCGAGGAGTCGAACGGTGACTTTCTGGGCCAAAGACGGCAGCCCTGCCTCTATCCCATTTTGGCATGGATGGATGGATGGATGGATGGATGGATGGATGGATGGATTATAACTCAAACATGTTGATCATCAGTTGTGTAAATGACCTTGTGGGAGCAACTTTTTTAGAAACCTTTAAAGTGACAGTCTGTTCTAGTGCACACCGTCCTCCACAGCTCTGATCCTGAACTGGATCAAGTAGAAAATGGATGGTCCGTTTCCTTCAGTTCTTGGGCCAGAGGCAAGGTAAACCCTGGACAGATCATCAGTCATCACAGGACCACATAGAAACAAAGAACCCATTCACGCTCATGCATGAGGACAAACAATCATGAATCAACATGAACTGCATGCAGAAACTGCGTGAACAGAAATTGTGGTGAAGCGGGAGCTGAGCTGTAAGGCAAAGCTCTGTGTTTACCAGTCGGTCTAGGTTCCTACTCTCATCTATGGTCATGAGCTACTGAGCGAAAGAATGAGGTTGCTGATACATGCAGTTGAAATGAGTTTTTTGTATTGAACCACTTTGGCCATGGCTGCCTCAGAGGAGTCGACGGGGGAGAGGGCAGACTCCAGAAACCATCTTATCACCATCATACTGGTTGGTCCACTATGTGAGTGTGCTGCCTATGAGACTGTTTGTTGTGGCTCCTCGGACTCATGAAGGCTTTTGGATAAAAAAAATGAAACGTTTCAACACAAAGAAACCATGGAGAGGACCTGACTAAACGTTGATGGACTGATATAAGAAGTCTCCCTTCATGTCAGATTTCAACGCAGCAGGTCGTCTTTCTCATCCCAACTCCCAGTTACATCCAGATCTGTCCAGTTATGAAGCCCTTCAAAGATTTCTGCTTCTTCTTTGGACACAAACTTTTAAAAACAACATCTAGTTTGTCGTTGATTAGAGTTCTGCTGTAGCTCTTTGCCGAATTTCTCTCCAAACTTTGGCTCCCTGTTTAGTTTCTTCTCGTCCTCTTCCTTCAGGTTTCCATCCTGGACCGTCGTCTTGAGTTTCTTCAGACCTCATGTTTTGCCGTTGACTTCTTCCAGCACACATACCTGCTGTATGTTGGAGTCTTCTGGTCTTTTGTCATCCATGCGGAGCTTGTGCTTGTTTCCCCGCCATCCTGACAATGTTTATGTGAGTATTTGGGTTCTGTTTTTGAACTCGGCTCTGAAACAATCAGGCAGCAATTAGCTGCCTCCACAGCTCATTTGGCTGAGTGAATTAGCACGACGTAATGTTTTCTCTCTGAGATGTTTTTTTTCTGTTTAACTGCTGCAACCTGTTTCCTTATTAAAGTCTATTTGCACTTGACTGCATTATAATTTGAACAAGTTAATAGTGTGGCCTTTCTTCCAGTCATGCACATAAACATGTGCACAGTCCCCTTTTTCCTTGCACTTCACCGAAAATGGCCAAAGGGGACACCACCTTCCTTCCTCCATCCACTCCAGCCCACCCTGCGCCCCACGATGGACGAGACCCACCTGCTTCCACTCAGCCGCAGCCCTTTGAAGTCGACATGTGGAGGTCTCTTTCTGCTGCGCCCGGGGCTGCCGGGCCCTAATTTCCCACTGTATACACAGATTATCTGTGCCTGGGTAATGCAAACAGAGGGATCACCTAAATGCATGTGAGCGCCTCTAATGGAAGCTGCCAGTCGGTCCAGGAAGACGGCTGCAGGATCCGGGCCGGCTGCAGGAAAGACTCGCACTGCAGCCATTCGTCAAAGGGATTACATGGGTCTGCAAGGATTCAGCCACAGCTCAGGATTATTGGGAAGGGATTCCTACATGTTTACGATGTGTTCAAATATTATATCATCTCTTTTTGATGGTTTTGGAATGACTAACCTTTACCTACTTATAGGCTAAACATTGAACTGTTCCAACTTGTTAAACTCCGTAAAGGTTTCTTTTAAGTAAATATTGGAGATGGAGTTATGTACGGCAAAAGATTTGCAATGTGTGCTATTTAATTTGAAAGTTTATATGATTCATATGTCGAATGCTGCATTAGACGAGAAATGTGAACTAAAACCAGATGTCTGGCAGCGTTGTGACCGCGGTCTTTTTCTTTAATTTCTGTTTTTTTGGCTCCAACTCAAACACATTGAACCAAGAACCTCTAAATGTCACTCCAAGTGAAAGACAACCAGCGCGTAATGTGGGATGCAGTTAGTTTAGAGTACGACAGCGTGTGCTACGAGCCAATATGAGTCAGACTGACAGGTACAGCCAGAAAATCCACAATCACTGAAAACAAGCTGCTTCCCACAGATGCTGCCGACAGATGACAGTTGCTGGGCATCATCAAACCTGTCAAGAAGAAAGGCGAGCTCATGCTTTACAGCTGATAGAGCGCACGGATGCTCTCAGGCAGTCGGCCCAGGAATTCAGCTAAAGCCCCAGGGAAGGAAAGGAAGGAGCCACCTGGAGGGAGGACACGGCCAAACTATCACAACTTCAGCATGAAAGAAGAACTTTAATGAGAAGTGCTGCGTCAGTTGGAGGAGCAGCCTAACAAGTTGCCTTAACCTTTAAAATAATCTATTTAGACATTCATGTTGCAGAAACGACCCATAGAAATAAGTTAAATTGCAGCAGCAGCTTGATCCAAACCTAAATTAGATCAGGAAAAAAAACATAATTTGCATCCAGCATGCCAAAAAATGAACTATTCCGGCGCTCATCCTGCTGGAATCGCTCGTGTCTCAACGACATGACGTCAGCCGGACCACGGAAACACCGCGGACCCTCTGACAAATTGCCGTCTTTGATTTTATTGGTGTTTGACCTTGAAACTGATGTGGGATCTCCACATATTATGAGCGAGGCCTCCGATTATGAGCCAATGTGTTTTCAATCGAGCCCAGATCCGTCCGTGCGAGCTGCTTTATGAGCGTTTTGAAGTGGTTATTCAGGCTGAGCCATAAACGAGAGGGACGCGGATCATCTTACCCAGAACCTTCTTTAGGCCAGACGGGGCACCTTTAGAGTCATTTACAATATATTCCGAGATATTATGGGTAATTTAATCTAAGCCAGGCTGGCAGCCTTAATGCTTTTATTCTGTTAAAATGGTTTTAACTGGGAACGTTTTGCTTTCCTGAGCAATATGTTCTGAAAAGTACAAACCAGCACGGCGATAATCCCTCCGATATCACTCGGATCACTTTCCAACACCATCAAACATCTCCAGCTTCAACTCAGTGCTTCATAAAATCAGCTTTTCTGTTCCAGTTCGACTTTAAGTAATTTGTGTTGGCAACGTTTCAGATTGGCGAGGCTGAGTCAGCTGTTCTGAGCCATCGTTTCTAAATAAAATAAAGAATAAAAACTAAACATAAGAGGATGGAAACAGGAAATCGAACTCTACTTGTGCTGCCGGTTGCTGTCAGATGTTCCTCGAGGATAAACAGAAATAAAAATGTGTGTAATCTGTTGCTCTCACATGTTTAGCCAAATAATTAAATATGTTTAAGAACATTATCTTGCCTTTGTGTAGAATAATTATTTCTATCATTAATCCAGTGTAAACATATACCTGCTGGTTTTAAGTTTTACTCAATATAATCTGTGTTAGAAATGTATATATGTGCCGTGTTTGAAGTAAAATCCAAATCATTCCTGACTGTGTGAACGCTCATGAAGGATTCACACTATTGTGATGCATTTTTCTTCCGTTAGTGTTTCAGCATCTTTTTCGTTTCGCAGTTTTCATCTATTTCAACAAATCATAAATCAAAACGTTCAGCTCTTTCAGGACAACTCTGCTGTGATTTTTGTTATTGGTGCAACTTTGGCTTTTTGAAATATTTAGCATTTTCTAGCATTTTATCCTCACAGAAAATGAACTGAGCTCATTTTACATCCTTCAGATCTTTAAATATGTTTACAATCTTTTACTGCTCCTTTCACATTTTGTTCTGCTTCAGCTTCCTTGTGCAAATTTTAACATTTTCTTCCAGCTACTTTTAGCTAATTTCAGCTGGGGGGGGGGGGGGTGTTCAGCTGTTTTGTGCCCCTTTCAGGATATTCTGCTAACTACAACATTTGGGTTTTTCTTCTAACCTATTTCTGCTAATTTCAGCTTATTTCTGGAAGTTCCAGCTTTTTATGCTATTTCAGCTACGATTTACCTGTTTTTGTGCTAATTTTAGCCTTTTAAGCTAATTCTGCATTTGTTGTACTCATTTAAACTTTTTTCAGCCTACTTCAGCAAAAATGTGCTCTCTCCACGTCCTTCATATAATTTAAGCTTCTTTTTTTCTTTTTTTCTACTTTTCATCTGTCTTTTTCTAATTTCAGCTTTTTTCAGATAATTTCCACTTCTTTGTGCTCATTTATGCTTCTATAAGCCTAACTGGGCAAACGTGTTTTTTCTGCTTTCTTATGCTAATTTAAGCTTGTTCTACCTTTTTTTTTTTCAGCTACATTTTTAGCACATTTTACCCTCTTTCAGCTGTTTTCAGATAAATTAAAGTTTTTTTTATAGTAATTTTTGCCACCATCAGCCAAATTAAATTTCTGCTAATTTCAACTTGTTATGCTCCTTTCAGCTTATCTCTGCTAGTTTCAGTTCTTTCAGCTTCTATTTAGCTGTTTTGAATGCTAAGAATAGCTTTTTCTACTGATTTTTTTTTTAATTTTTTAACTCATTTCAGCTTTTGTGTTCTTTATGCTTTCTTCTGCTGATTTACGCTTGTTTACATTTTCACCTATGTTTCAGCATATCTTTAGCTAATTTCAGCTGTTTTTCATCAAGTTCTTCTGAGGTAAACATTCACACTGCAATCTTGAAAAAAAATGCAATTCCTTGAGTATTAGATTTAAACTAATCCCCATTTTGTTTTTTATTGTCTCTTACTCCAATGATTTCAGAGGTATAGAAACAGACTCAGTGGATTGTCTAAGTCAGTGGTCCCCAAACTACGGCCCGCGGGCCAGATCTGGCCCCCGACCATATTTGGTCCGGCCCCCTGAACAACACCAGAGAGCATTTAGAATTTTTTTCATATATGTGCATTTGTATTTGATAATAAAGCTGGACTTTTGCAATGAAATGTTTCTTAGTTATGAACTATTTTCATTATTAAGTAATATAATACTATAATACATAAGTTAATAACTATTTCATACACGCATATAACGTAACATTCTGTTCCACCCTTCTGTGGTCTGTGCCCCTATCTGGCAACCCCCAGAAAAAAATTCTAAACCCGCCCCTCGCAAAGACAGAATGGAATAATGGCGAAAAGATTAGGTAAGAGAAAAATTGATTCAGAATGCAGGGCATTTAACCTGCAGTGGACAAACGATTATTTTTTTGTTCAATGCAAAGAAAAGGCTGTCTGTCTCATCTGTCAAGAGGCGGTGGCAGTATTCAAAGAATATAATCTGCGGCGACACTATGAATCCCGCCACAAAGACACGTATGCTAGCTTGCAAGGCCAAATGCGAGCAGACAAACTCTCAAAGCTAAAAAGTGGACTGTTAGCTCAGCAGAATACATTTGTACACCAAGCTCAGCTGAACCAGTCATCTGTTCGGGCCAGCTTTCGGGTTGCTCAACTGATAGCAAGCAGCGGTAAACCTTTCACTGATGGAGAGTTTGTCAAGAAATGCATGAACGCTGTCGCGGAGGAGGTGTGTCCTGAGAAGAAAGATGTCTTTAATGCCGTGAGTCTATCAGCGAGTACAATCACCAGACGCATTGAAGAAATCGGGGGTAATGTATATGCCCAGCTGCAGCAGAAGACGAAAGAATTTGAATTTTTTTCATTAGCACTGGATGAGAGCACGGACGTGCAGGACACCGCGCAACTGCTCATTTTTGTTCGTGGAGTTAGTGCAAACTTTGAGATCTGCGAGGAGCTGGCAGCCCTCCAAAGTCTCAAAGGGACTACGACGGGGGAGGATATTTTCGGCAAAGTGTACCAAACCATGGAAGAGTTGGACCTGGACTGGTCAAAGCTGGCCAGCATCACAACTGACGGGGCTCCTAATATGGTGGGCATGTCTCGGGGTCTAATAGGACGCATGAACCGGGAGATGGAAGAACGAGGTCTCACCGCCCCGCTACAAGTCCACTGCCTAATTCACCAGCAAGCACTGTGCTGCAAAGTGTTGGCTTGGGATTCTGTCATGAAGGTTGTGGTGTCATGCATAAACTTCATCAGAGCAAAGGGACTTAAACACAGGCAGTTCCAAGAATTCCTGTCTGAACTGGAATCTGCGCACGGCGATGTGCTGTACTACACAGAGGTCCGATGGTTGAGCCGGGGCAGAGTTTTGAAGCGTTTTTACGAGCTGCTACCTCAAATTAACGCATTTCTTCATTCACAAAACAAAACGGTGCCAGAGTTGATCGACCCAGAATGGAAATGGCACCTCGCATTTTTAACAGACATGACAGAAATGCTGAACAGCTTTAACTTGCAGCTACAAGGCCAGGGGAAACTCATTTGCGAAATGTATTCCCACATAAAAGCATTTGAGATGAAACTAGAGCTGCTTTTGGGACACGTGAAAAAGCACAGCTTCGTCCATCTCCCTGCTACACAAAACCTCTCTGCAGAGAACCCAGCGGTCCCGTTTCCAGCTGAAAAGTGTGTGGAAGCACTGGAAATGCTGAAGGCGGAGTTCGGTGCGCGATTCCGTGAACTACATGTTTATGCAAAAGAAATCCGTCTTTTCCAGAACCCCTTTGTTGCCGACATTGACGAAGCCCAGCCTTCTTATCAGTTTGAGTTGGCCGAGTTACAGAACTGTGATGTTCTGAAAGACGCGTTCAAGCCCAGCGGTCTCATTGACTTCTATGCCGCACTCCCAAACGACACGTACCCTAACATCAGAAAACACGCAAGGAAGATGTCCACACTTTTTGGCAGCACATATATTTGCGAGCAAACCTTTTCACGCATGAAACTGCTGAAAACTCCAATGAGATCAAGATTGACAGATGAACACCTGCATCAGTGTTTGAGACTGGCAGTGACTAGAATGGAACCTGAGATTCAACTTCTCACCAGCCAGATACAGGCCCACAGTTCACACTGATGAACATACAAAGGTAAGCTCACTTTTCTAACTTGAATGAGTCATTCTGACTATAAAAAATATAATCATAATAACCCTCTCTGTCAATACCCCAGAGAGGGTTATTTGGTTATTGTTTATTTCATAAATAATGTTATTTACTTCCTGAATTTTGTTCTGTGAAGAACCCAGAGAGGGTTATTTGATTGTGCTTTCTGGAAAACAATAAATTTTTACGTTTAGGCACTCCTGCAATCGTCACACTTTTTCTGTTACAAACTGACTCCGGCTCTCCACTAGAGAAGGGAAAAGTTATGTGGCCCTCACAGGAAAAAGTTTGGGGACCCCTGGTCTAAGTGGTCCTGTTTTTTTTTTTTGTCTGCCGTGGATTAAAGCCTCACACGCAACATATTGACATACAGATGGGACTGCCGCTTCCATAATCCAAGTCGTATCAGAAAGGTTAAATTTACTCTCCCTGCTTGTTCCTTCTCTCAGGCTATGATGAGGTATGGAGAGACGGAACGGGTCGGGTTACCAGGAAATTGAAAAGGTGCGAGAGCTGCCAGACATGTGAGATTACTGCAGTTTATAACACACGACCTGATGAGGATAACACGTGTGTTCAACACCGGTCCAACCTTTGGGGGAGAGCTGGGGGAGATCGATGGAGCGATACCTGTGGATAATTGAGAAGGCAGGATGGGGGGGGGGGGGGGGTCCTCTGCTAGAGGAGCTGTGGGTTTATGTGTTAAATTATATCAAAAGGCTCTGAAAATTAAAAAGATTACCACCAGTACTTCTACTAATACTACTTATCAGCTCATAAGAAGGACCAACTGGTCCCCCCCCCCCCAGGTCTTAAAGTGAGGTAAACCTCAAATGAAGTGATCTCAGCTTCTGGTCCAGCAGCTTGGAGAACCTGACTTTAAGAAGCTGTTTTATATTTGAGCCCCTTACACGGTCGTGGAGGACTTTTGGCCCACTCTTCTTTCCAGCATTGCTTCAGTCCATTGAGGGTTTTCCGTAGGTCCACCATAGCATTGCAGCCATGTGGAGGTTCTGGGCGCTAACTGGAACGTTGTAGCTTCTTTGTTCTGTTATTTCTGACCCGTTCTGGTGTAGATCAGCGTCTGTGTTTTGGATAATGGTCCTGCTGGAGAACTTCATCTGAAACTGCCCAAACCTTATTTGTGTTGTCATGTTGTTTTTAGAGAGGAGCATTTTCTCTTGCAGCCCTCCCAAAAATGTCATGACCTTTGACCTGCTGACTGAGGCCTGTACAGTCTGAGATGGAGATCATTTCACCGGGCACTGCACGGTCTGACCTTCAGGGTGAATCTGCTGTGACAGTTTTCAGCTGTCTTAAATGTTTTCCACTCTTGAATTATCTTTCTCTCTGTAGAACAATAGTGACATTTGACCTTTTTCAAATTGATGTGCAGCAATAGTTGCTTTTCTGAGGCCATTGCTGATGCCTTTCCATCCTGACATTGTGTTAAAACACAACGAACTGACAAAGCGTCTGCTTTTAGAGGAACTCTGGTTAAATTATTAGCTTAGCAGCACCTGGTTGGTTCTTGGAAGCTGCAAGGATGTGCAGTTTTCCTCAAAGTGCTTCTGCTTTTATTTGTTTACTGTAAATCAAACCATGACGTGGTGTAACATCACGAGCTGCTTTTAATGAGAGTTTTATTTACTCAACATTAAGCCTTGATGAGCACCAGATCATTTTTAGTGTCCTGATTCATAAAAGCTAAGGTTAGCAGGAGGGCATGTTTGCCTTTTACCTTTTCTGTAAAGGTTAAGATGGTTTTTAATGCCCCTGCTCTTCATTACACTTAATGTGAGGATAAAATCCACATTGAGAATCTCTCTCAGTCCTCAAGGAACCAATTGAACCTGTTGTTCCTCCAGCCATTACCCCGAGCCGCTGCTGCCACAGCGTAAAGGCTTGTTCTTTGGGGAGAAGTAGGCCGGTGTTATCATGGAGCGGATGTGCTTGTGATTAGATTAGTAATCGGCGTGGTCGTCAATGAATTCATCAGTGGCGGAGAACGTCATGACAGATCTATTGTTTGTTTCCAGTTGTGTGAGCACTGAAGAATGACAGCAGGTGGTCTCTTCTGAAGCATCTCCTTCTGTGAATCCACCCTGAGTTCCCTCTCAGATGTAATTACCATTCTGTAATTATCGACTAATTATCTTCTACAGCGAATGGAGCCGCTCCTAATGATTTCTGTTATTCGGGTAGCGAAAAGAAATCTGTAGAAAATATGTTTAGGTGTGAAGCAATAACCGTCTCATATTATCTGAGGCAGACAATTAGCAGAGGATAATGAAAGAAGAAACAATACATTTGATTTTTCTATTGTCACTTTCCAGGTAATTGTGTTGTTTTCAGTGTGGACCAATAAAGAGCTGGAGGAAGTGATTCCCACACTAAAGTCTGGGAGTTGACTTTGTCTGTCCTGAGCAGGTAAATGACATGTGGAGGACAAAAGGTGCTCCTTCAGTTGTGCCACTTATATACACTGATATCAGCAGCTCATAATCACAGGAACTCTGGACGTTTCACTTTAGTTTTATGGCACTACCTTAAAACAAAATAAATCTCAGGACTCTGGGTGGGTGGAAAAGCAATGATTCAAAATTCAGTTGAGTCCAAACTTCAGGTTCAAATCTAAATTTACCATGGTCCAACCAGATTCAGAAAATTACAAAATGCTAATTGGTAACAAGCAGAGATGTCCCGGGTGCAAATCCCAGATGAGCCCCCAAATACGTTATTGCCCTGATAAGTCCAGAGGTAAATGGCAGAACACACAACTTATGAAACTCAGTCAATTGCTGTTTTTCTTCAGGTCATTTGTGATTAAAACTAAATTACAAACTGGGAGCCCTGGTGCAAACAAACAAAAATAGAAGCCCTGAACCAGCTAGCAGATGACTGTTGAATTTGGGCTGCTTCAATTGCCCTATAATCCAAGGACTAACCCTACAACCAAAAAATGTAAATGTGACAGCCAGTAACTCCCAGTCCCAACACCAAACAGCTCAGTAATTCAGTGACAAGGTGCAACCACAGGTATCTCTGACAGGAGCTGGAACAAAAACCAACAACCATCAGAATAACATCGCTCCTTTGGCCTCCCTCACTCGTCCAGCAGGCAGAGCTCGGCCATTTTAAACCGCTTTTGGACAATCAGCTGTTCAAAGAGAGCAAATGGATTAATTAAACAGACATTGACATAAATGACACGGGACACGTCACAGCAGGATGTGTCAAATATTTCCTTCTTTGTGTTCAGGACTGGTGTAGAGGCTGGTGGCTACCTTTGGTAAGATGCAGGGAGCATCTCAAACATGTCACTGTGGGAATTCTAGGTCCTGCCAGTCATTTTTTCCCACAGCTACAGCCAATCCCAATCAACCACCACTCCACAACTGATCCTGATTTGGAGGACTACAGGAGCATAAAAACCTCTGCCAGACACTCCTTGAGCGCTGGGACATTATCCTACTGATGGTAAAGATAATGGACATCCACTAAACTGTCTCTTGACATTTTGTCTCTAAAGACCTTTCTTTGTGATCTCCTGCAGCGACTTCCAAGTCCTGGACTCCTCTAGCCTTCCAAGGCCTCCTTGCTCCTTGAGACCTTGACTCGTTCTGATCGTGCTTCACGTGTAAACAAAGCCTTCAGCCTGAAGAACCAGTCTTCACCCTCTAAACAACCTGCTCCTCTCTCCAACAGTACTCACCTCTCTCTACAACTATGGACCTCCTGGAACCTAGAACCTCACAGCTTCCCCCTTAGGCTCCCACTATAAAAAAAACACTTTCACAAGACCAACTTACGCCACCTCTGAATGATTTATTACCTAAAGACTCTTCCAGATACTCACCTTGTCCCTTCTTCTTTACAGCCCAAAGACCCGCACCTGTAAATAAAGACACTTATTTTTCTACTTCTGTCTCTGTGATCTTCTCAGTCTGGATGGAGTTGTGGTCCATCCATCCATCATCTTTACCCACTTAGGGTCAACTAAACTAAAACCAAGTTAGTCACCAGTCCAACTGACAACATAAAGACAAATAACCCACCCTCAGACTTGGGTCCCAGATGAAGTTACCAGTGAGCTACCATGCCTGTTTTTGGACTGGGCGAAGGAAAAAAGAGAAAACACAATCTCCAAATAAAAAGACCCCAACCAGGACTCAAAGCCAGGGCCTTCATCTGCAAGAGTTTTTACCATCTGTACAGCTGGAGAAAGTAAATGTAACACACCTTTCATCCTGCTTTCAAAGCCATTTCATTTGACCAAAGGACCATGATAAGAAGCTCCTCAGAGGGGTAAGAGTGGGACCTGATTTATTATCTGATAGGCTGTTCTCTTTGCTTTTGAATTGTTTAAAATAATTACACCAAAATCTAAAGAGCTTTTGAAGATCCACGAAAATAAAAGGTTGTGGAAGGCAAAGACAAAGCATGTTAAACATTTTAGTAATCAATCCACTCTTGGAGATAACTTATTTATACAATTAAAGACAGAAGGTATGATGGAATAGCAATAGCTTTGGCAAAGCTTTCATTAATTTGAGAGAAACCATTCCACTGCTGTGACAAATATACAACTTTATTGCAAGAGTGACATAAAATGTCCCAGATCTCTGTAAAGAATTTAGTTTAAAAACCTCTGCTTAGAAAAGCTGAATAAATTGGTGCAGAAGCCGGGCTCTCGAACAGCCAGTCAGCAAAATGCAATTAGAGTGATGAGTCCCATAAGTATTATACAGCATCCCTTCCTCTACCTCTGCTCAGCCTTAATGCAATATGTGACTTTTACTTTGGCACAGAGTCTGCTGTTAACCTCTGCGGTGATTTCAATGTCAAGTGATTCATGGCTTTATTAAACATCAATAAAACCAGAGGAATCTTTCAGCTGCAGGATGCGCACTCCTGGAAATATTTACAACAAAGATCCTTTGGATGAAGGAGGCGCTGCTGTCGGAGAGGAGGAACATGTATGAGCAAGTCGGATGAGAGCTAAGAGGAGGAAGAGTGTGTTAATGGAAGCAATTATACAAAGGCAACAAACTCCACAACGACTCCACATCTCAGATTCATTTCTTAATTAAAATATACAGTAGTCCCTCGCTACTTTGCAGTTCATCTTTTGTGGATTCGATCTTTTGCGGTTCTTCAACAATTTTCAACTTTAATATTGCGTGATTGGGACATTACAGATAAAATTAGTGGGGAAAAAAAATACTTCGGACAGGCGCCGCCATTTTCTAGTTTTCATTCGATAAGCCTATGCTGTAACGCCAGTAGAAGAACTACACTACCCAGAAGCCAACAGTGCTTCCGGCTGCTGCTTTCTGCCAAAATAGATGGAGAGTTTTGATCCAATTCAAACCTGACTAAAATGTTTGGTCCTTATTCATAGTGACTTCGGCACTCGGTGAATGAAGGGAGCCAATCGGAACCGGACCAGTACTACTTCCAGCCTCATCGGTCAACCAGAGTGCTGCTTGCCAGCCCATAAGGCCTTTTGAGTGAGGATGCGTTGCTTGGAGGTCCAGTGTCTTCTCCGGAGCTCACCCGGACTTTTTTCCATTAGATTTCTCTGGATTATTTGGACTTTATCGGGACCATTGTGTTGTTTTTGTTCTGGCTGGCTGAAGGTCTGGTTCTCCCCACAAGCATCTGGTGCTCAACTGCTGCAGAGAGCTGACCAGAACCGGACAACGGCTGGTGAGTCCCCATATAATAACATTTTGCAGTACTGTAGTGTACATATACGTATGTTGTTTAAAATGACGTAGGTTTAAGAGTTTAGAACATTGCAAGACTGTGGGAAAGGTTTATAAAGCCTTAATATATATAAATACTAAAATAATACTTTGTGGTTTTTCACCTGTTGCGAGGGTGTCTGGAACGTAACCCCCGCAATAATGAAGGGACCACTGTATATATCAAACAAACAACAACAAAAAAGATTCTGGGAATTAAAACATCTTATTCTGTCCCACCCAGAAGTGTTTGAATGTTTGAGTCCCGTTATTTAAAGTAATTTAAACAAGAAATTATTTTTTTAAATGCACCAAATATATGACGTCATCTGATTCCGCTAAGCAGTTTTTAAAAACAACAAGACTTTGGGACAAGGACTCGGGTGGAACGAAGTAGTGGAGCAGTGGACCAGATTTTCTCCCTTGAGTTGCTGAGGGGTTCACGGGAGTCGGACTCTTCGGTCTACACGTGTCTCACTGTTTGTGGTGGTTCAGAACCGAGATGCAAACTGGACTTGAGGTTCTCCCAAACCAAACTACTTTTATTTATTAACAAAAACAACATGAAAAAATCAGGAGCAGGTGAGAAGTGAAACTAAACTGAAGCAGCAGAAACCAACTCAAAGACAAACCTGACAAACAACACAACACCGAGATAAGAAGACCGGACCTGATCCGAAACACAGAGGTCCCTCAAAAACTGGTCAAAACGCCAAGATCCTGACGTGTCCATGAATGTGGAGAAGGCTTGTGACTGGGGCATTCTGTGGGGGGTTCTGCAGGACTTTGTGGTGCTGGGGTCCCTTTTATGGGTCATCTGGTCACCAGGTCTTGTGTCTAAGAGGCAGAGGACACTTTGGATTTATATCAGTTTAGCTAAATGACGATATAAGGACCGCATCGACATTTCTAGACACTTCAGATGAACTTTCTTACAATAAACAGGTTAAAAACAAGAGTTTATTTACCTTATTGTAATATCTGGTAGTGGAGCCTCATAACGGCAGAAATGAGGATAAAAGTTTGGCCGAAAGCAGCTTCAGCAGCTGTCAGTGGTTTTATCAGGGAGTGTGGTGTTAACATCTGTCAGAGGGCTCTTCACTGCCGCTGGTTCCTCGTTAAAGTTGTGTCCTCCGCTGCCCGAGGCTCTTGTGAAGAACTCTGTTTACTTTGATGCACTCCTGATGGACAACAGGACGAGAACTGCTGCAGATGTTAACGTTTCTCATTTATTCAGTCTTCAGCTAATCCTTTGACTCATAACGCAGATAATGACCCAAACTCCATGTTTAAAGCAAAGCAGTAGATATTGGTTTCACTATTGTCTTTGTTTTGTTGATCCTAATTTGAATGAAAGAAATAGAAACTTTCTAATATTACATTTATAGCATTTTAATTGTGTGTGTGTTTGATGGTTCAGTTGGTCTGCGTGCTGCCTCGTGCACGAGGCTGCAGAACAACGTTGCCTCTCTAAGGTTGAAGTTTTGGATCGTGCATTTTTTTTTCTCCTGCAGGTTTCCAGTAAACCCAGAGAAAGGACATTAAATGGAGGCCCACACTTGAGTCTTTATGAACTGGTCAAGAGGTCTGAAGCAATTCGTTAAAGTGGAGCCAGTTTCATCGTAAAGGGACGAGGCTGGCAGTTTGGAAGATTAAAGATTAAAGGACAGAAAGGCTAAAAGAGCACAATTTTATTATTGAGACATTTGAATTGTGGACGTTTGAGTCACGTCTTTAATATTGGTTTTATATCTCCAAGTTAGAAACTTGAATATTATAACAGAACATTTGTTTTTATCTAGATTGCTGTTCCTGTTACTTCAGATTTATATTTTTAAAGGTAAGATATTCAGGATTATCAGTCTATCTCAGCCGGGTTGTTCAAGCCTCCATCTGTGTGGTCACTCTGTTTTTTTACTGGAGGATTTTAATCTGAACTAAAAGATAAGGCGAACTGAGGTCCATCTGGGATTAGCTGTAAAAATATTATTTTAAGAGTCATAATGAAATGTAACTGTCTGCAGTTGGTTTTTAGGGTTTGTTTGGTCAAACTGATGTCCAACTGGAGACAGTGTGTCCATTTATTTAAAGAGCACATTTAAAATAACACGCGTTCAGCCAAAGCGCTGAATAATAAATAAAGCAAACCCCCAAAACAATAAAACCTCAACTTTTCAGTTAAACAAAGCAGCTAAATTAATGAAAGTCCATAAAAACAATCTAAAGCAGCGAGCCGATGCAAAAGATAAGATTCCGGTTGTGTTTGTTGTGTGAATGGGAGGAAGCTCACGACTGTGCTGGGGCTCGAAACACGTTTTCAGACAGTTTTCATGTTGCTTAAAAGCAGGAAGGGAAACTAACAGGCACGTCCAGAAGTAAAGAGGAAAAAAGACTCCAGGAAAAAGAAGGAAGGGAAAAGAGACGAGCTTCGGTTTGAATTTCCGCCTTATGTGTCCAAAAACACCATTATGGGTGACTTGTTTTTACAGCCTCTTATCACTAATGTAATTCCCCCGTCATGATGTAACTGCCTATTTTCCTTTGGCAGAGCACATTCCCAGCTAACATGTCACTTTCCTCCTGCTCCAGCATAAACACACATGGGGTTTGGATAATAATGCTGCGGGGGTTATCTTATCTACGGAGCAAGCTGTCCAAGCATTCAGGGTCAAGCTCGGCACCCAAACCATGACGGAGGGTGCAGGCTTCACTTAACCGGGCTGCACATTCATCAGGACTCCTGTTTCTGTGCGTTTGGAGATTGGTACTCCACTTGATGAGCCTTTCTCTGATCGCGTTGACCCAGAGAGGAAACATGAATGGAAAACAGCCTGTGGCTGCCCACCATACTGGTCCAGAGGGTGTGGCAGTAGTTCTCTTTTTTTAAAGCCGAAGCTGACATTTTATCAAACTAGAGAAACTGCATGCCAAAATGCCGTGTGAATGCTTATTGCAGAAGACCTTGCTGAAAAACAGCTGAAATTAGCTTAAAAATGTGCTGAAAAGCAGAAGTGAAAGAACAAGCTTAAATTAGCAGAAAAAAAGCAGAACAATTTGCTCAATTAATTTTAAATTAGCAGAAAATTAAGCAAATCAGCTAAAAAAAAAAGCTAAGATTAGCACACACAAAAAACATCTCAGAAGTAGTCAAAAAGGCAGAAAGACTAACCTATGAGAAGGAAGTGGAAAAAGCTTAAATGAGCTAAATAATGTGAAATTAGCTAAAATTTGCATTAAAACAGCTAAATAGTAGTTGAAATTGCAGAAATAAACTGAAAGGAGCATTACAAGCTGATATTAGCAGAAAGGAGTTAAGTAAGCTGAAAGTAGTAGAAATTACCAGGAGAAACATGAATTTATCTGAAAACAGCTAAAGTTAGCAAAAAAAAAAAAACATCTAAAAAGCAACTTAAAAGTTAAATGAGTTTAAATTAGCATAAGAAAGGAGGAACATGTTTGTCCAATTATGCTGAAGGAAGCAAAAATGAGCGCAGAAAGTGTAAATTACCTAAAAGCTGAAATTAGCAATAAACAGCTGAAAAGTAGCTAAAGATGCAGAAAGAAGCTGAAGTTACAAGACGGAAGTGTAGAGAGCACATTTTTGCAGAATTGGGCTGAAACAAGTTGAAATTATTGCAAAAAATGTGGAATTGGTTAAAGATAAAATAAGCATAAACAGCTAAATAGTAGCTGAAGTGTTAGAAAAAGCTTAAACTTGCAGCGATAAGCTGAAAGGAGCATAACAAGCTGAAGTGAGCAAGCAGAAGTTAGAAGAAGCACCAACATGTTGCAGTTAGCAGAAAGAATCTGAAAAGAATACAAAACAGCACAAAAAAGCTGAAATTAGCTGTTTTTTTTTATTTGCACAAAGAAGCTAAAAGAAGCTAAAGCAGAACAAAATGTGAAAGGAGCAGTAAAAGGCTGTAAACAGATGTAAAGATTTGAAGGATGTAAAATGAGCTCAGTTCATTTTCTATGAGAAAAAACAAATGTCAGAAAAGGCTAAATATTTCAAAAAGCTAAAGTTGCACCAAAACCAACAGTCACAGAAGGATTGTCCTGAACGAGCTGAACCTTTTGATTTATGATTTGTTGAAATGGCACAAGAACTGTGGAACGAGAAAAATTCTGAAAAACATACAGAAGAAAAATGGATCACAGTGGAGCGACTGCATCATGAACATTCACACAATAACAGGAACGTGAAGAAAAATGTTTTAAAACATTAAAGAAGTACAAATTACTGTGTTTATTTTAAGACGTTTTGATTGTACATGAAAGCAGATTTCCATCAGACACTATAAATCACTGGAATGTTCATAAAAGGAGTGCACGTCGCTCGCCTCGTCGCACGTCAGATTTAAATAGAATAATCTCAGTCTTTAACCCTCAATTCTAAGTTGTAAACGACTGTCGGCTACTACCACACCACATTTTAGCTCTGTGACTGCGACAGCTGTCACCGTTTTTGTTCTCACTATAAGTAATTGGCCGTGGCGGCCATCTTGACTTGTGCTGACAACAAAAGCTCACGAGTTGTCGATGAATAATCAGATTATTCTCCGAGGATTTCTTTAAAATCTGCCCACTGGTTCTTGAGTTATTTTGCTAACAAACACACAAATAAATGCACCAGTGTAGAACCAGACTGCCCAGTGATAAATGTTACAATAATAGTTATCACATTATCGTGGCATCTGGCAGTGAGTGATTACAACCAGGTGGACCTTCCAACAATATGACAACAATATAAGAATGCAGACAAACTGTTCAAATTCTGACCCACTGCCGGGTCAGAACACGTCCAGAACCACAGCGCTGCACGTCAACGGACCAGCACAGGAAGGAGTCCTGGTCTGATGGATGCTGTTTCATGTGGATGGTCAGTGTCTTACCTGGAGAAGATAAGGTGCATTATGGGAGGAAGGCGAGCCGGCGACAGCCGAGCGATGCTTGGTTCTGGTGGTGAATCCGGGTCTTGTTGGTCATGTAGAAATTATTTTGATCCAAAATGGTTCGTGTTGACTCCAAACTCTCCAGTCGACGGAGGAGCTCTTTCCTTTGAGCTAAACTCACAGCTGAAGATACGTTGGTGTGAACACCGAGATTTATTCAAGGAGCTGAAAGTGAGATGCTAAGGATTAAAGAAACTTAACACTAGCTAAAAGGAAATTTAAAAAAAAAAATGGCTGCTAAAAGTAGCTGAAAGCTAAACAGAACAGTAATTAAAATGAAAACCAGTAGAATAACAGCTGAAAGCTAAAAGTAGCAAAAGAGAAGGTAAAAGCTAAAATGATCAGAAGCTAAAACTGAAGTGAGTGTCCTGAACTAAATTAAAAGGAGCTCAATTTTCAACGACTTGAAGAAATATGAATACCTTTAAAAAAAAATATTAACTGAACTTAAATGGAAAATAAAACGATGTCGGAGCTGTAAAATCATGAATGAGCTAAATGGTAAAGCAGTAGTAGTTCAGCTAAAACAGCTGAAAGAATGAACAAATAATTAGTAAGAAAACTTTATAAGAGCAATGTTTTACTAACAATTTAAATTGATTAAAGATGTTTAAGATGCCAGATGTTCCTGGACCAGACGCATGAAGCAGGTTCAGGAGGAGGTTGCCCTCTCATAAATCTGTCGTCGCCGTGGCACACAGGAGAACCGGGCCGGCCTCTGCAGATTTACACCGTGCAGGGAATGATGGGCAGATCTGGGGGGGGGGGGGGGGGGGGGGCGGGGGCGGACGGGCGGGGGGCGGGGGGCCACGCCACAAAAAACGCCAAGAA
>NC_056510.1:6144676-6158006 GCF_014905685.2 Nematolebias whitei | reverse complement strand
GCTCCAGTGACACTGTCCAGGCAGAGGGGAGCACGCCAACAAAGACTCTACAGAACCGAGCGCTGAGCGCCATGTTCCACTTGAAGGTAGAAGAGCCGGTCATGGAGGAACTGTCTCCCAGGTGGACATGTGAGGTAGCGTCAGTGCTGCTGAGTCACATGGGCCTACAGGATGGGGGGTGGGGGGGGGCAGCCAACAGGGGTGCCCAATACATTGATTGCAAAGCTATTTGAGTAGATCGCAGGGCAACATAGATGTCAGCCTTTTATTGTCTTATTTATTTATTTGCTTGTTTATTTATTTATTTTTAAATAGACGTCAGCCTATTCTCCATCCTCACCGTGAGTCCGGACCTTTTCTGACACGTAGGTCACCACGCATGCACAAACAACGGCGCCAAACACGACAGAGTTGCCTCCAGTTTATTTCTTCTAATCTAAACTCCAGAAAGTGGAACATGAGAGGGGGAGCTGGACCAAGTAAGGAGCAGAAAACCATTTCCATATAGAACGGGGGGAGGACTTTTGTTTTTCACAATGTCACATTCGAAGTGCGTTCACCTCATCTGCAAGTGCACCACTGATATTCTGGAGAAGGGAAATGTGGAAATGTGGATTATTATCTTCCATCAAAGCTCCAGGTATCAAGAAATCTAGTTATGGTTAAAAACCAGCTGTTGACAGGGCTGAATTTTCACTTTTGTGATTAAGTTCTCGCGTTACTTTTTCAAACATGAACTTATTTTTGTTGTTTTCATTTCCATTGTGTGAACAACGCAAGTTATTGCTGTGTATTCATACCTGCTCACAACAGACTCATGTTCAGGCTGCTGTTTAATACACCGCATTATATTACATTATTAGTGTTTAGCGTTTATCTTAGATCATTGTGTGTATATATATATATAAATATATAGTTTATTTTTTAATATACTTTATATTTTTGATATTTTTGGGTGTAACTGGGACCTTGAGTACACAATTTCGTTCTACCTCATGTACAACATGTAAATGAGAACAAAAAAAAACTTGTATTGTTTATTATTTTGTACGCTGACAGTAAAAATAAATTGTCACTTTTTTTATTTTAAAAATAAACTTTTGTATTTTGTCATTTATGCTGCATCCACAGCGAGATGGGACAAATAAAGCATACTTAACATGTTGATAAATAAGTATGTCAGGTCAAATGAACGGTTTCATTTTTCACTGTGACGCTTCGTCCTTCATCCAAAGGACTTCCTCAAGCCGAGAAACCACCAATAAAATCTAATTCCCACAAACGGCATGTTCCATAGTGGGGAAAAACCAGTTTGCTGGTGCTAAGATGACGTCTGGGGCTCACCCTCTCCCTCGCCAACTCCTCCTTAGCACCAGCAAACTTTTTTTTTTTTTTTTTTTCCCAAGTTCAAATACATTTTATTGTCATTTGCATCACATGTGGTACATGAGGTGGAACGCAATTTTGTACACCGGCTCCTAGTTATATCCAACTATTCCAAAAATGTAAATTGTAAAAAAATAAAAAAAAATAAAAAACATAATAAGGATTTAAGATATAAACTAAAAAATATGCTAAACACTACTACAGTAGTCCCTCATTTATCGCAGGGAACTCGTACCCTGAAACTCCACGATAAGTAAAAAAAACGCAAAGTTGGAATAGTAGTACAAGTAGTAAGTAGTTGTTTATTTAGTATATATATATATATATATATATATATATATATATATATATATATATATATATAGGCATATTAAACCCTTCCCACACTCTTGCAATATTCTAAATAATGTTTCTAACACTCTAAAGAACACAGAATGTCATGATTTCCCTCTCTTCATCTCTGCTGCTCTCAGCCACCTGCAAGAGTTCTTGGCCACGCCCACTTCTCCGCTGTGCATCGAGAACAGCTGATCAGCTGCAGGAGGAAACTTTTTCTGCAGCTGTGGGCTGCACAAGTGCTAAAAATTTTAAAGTAATTAATTTTAAATAAAAAAAATTCCATGCTGATCGTGCAACTCATCCATCAATCAGCCAGTTCTGTGTCATGTCCGATCTTATTTTGAAAAACCGCGATACAGCGAGTCTGTGAAAAGTGAACCGCGAAGCCGCGAGGGACTAGAGTAATGCAAAACGATACGCTGAACTACAACAGCAGCACTAACATTAGTCTGTGTGAGTAGGTGAGTACGAATGAATACAGCAGCATGAGATCAGCAGCATGAGATCAGCAGCATGAGATCAGCAGCATTCCATTTCTACTATGGAGTATGATGTTTGTGGGAATCAGGTTGAAAAAGTGTGCCCCCCTGCTCCACGTGCTCACGTTTCTGTTAAAAGTGACGATGCCTCCTCGTGCACCACACCTGAGTGCATGCGTACGAGGCTGAGGCTCACGCACGACGAACTGCGCGTGCACGTGTGCGCGTTTCCACATGAATCCACATTTTAATAAGCGCGGGGCGGGCGCAGCAGCTGCTGTAGCGTTACCTCACTATTCCCACAACAAATTATATTCACTTGTGAGCTTAATAAATTGGTGTCAGAGTGCAGGGAATAATTATGTTCTGCAAATATGAAGCATTAGGCCCGCGCCGCTCGCCGGCACATTTCCACACAGAACACAGAATCAGCGCTTTGTGACGGCTTGGGAAATTAAGTTTGGCTGAAAAAACAGCCGCTCCACTTCATTTTTACCTGGATATGTTTAAATACGACGCTGTTTGTTGGAATAAGTGCAGCATTTCTGTTAAAGTCTGACCTGGGTGGGGACTTTGTCCACACATTTGAGGAAAGACACTAAAATACTCACCTGCAGCACGATTACGTGCACTTTTATCTCCGTTAGTAACCATTTCAGCGCACAGGGACGGGTCAGAGGTGACGGGATGAGGACGAAGACAAACTGATGAAACACTCGGCAGTTTGCTCCATCATCCCTTTAGATTATTTTGTTGTTTGGACAAACTAAAACACAGATTTTAAAACAATTTTACTTCTTAAAAAAAATCTGTTTTTCTGCTTGTGAGAACGGGAGGTGCAAACAAAAGAAAATCTTCAATTTTTAAAATTTCTGCTCTAGTAAAACTGAGAAAACTTCAAATTAAATTAAAAAAAAGATGCATTGCATTTGTGTTGAAGCCCTTTATATAATTTGTTAATCCTTTTCTCCTCCCTCATTAAAAACATTTTGTTTGATGCAAAGAGAAAAGAGAAGCAGATTAATTAGCTGCAAAGTGTCTAAATTTAACAAGAATACATAAAAACTCTTGGACGTTAAAATCATCCAGCAGTCTGATTATCTGAATATTAATCTGAATGATAATCTGTTTCAGGGACAAAAGCATTTGTGTTAGCTGACTGAAAGCAGAAGGTGCTGACAGTTACAGCCCTCTTGGAGCAGAAGTGTTAAACATTTTAATCATTATTATAATTCTGTGTTTCAGGCTTCTTTGTGCTGCAGTGTTCCTGATCAGCCCATGGGGGGCGCTCTTGTGCCACAGAGACAAATGGAATGAATCAGGTTTGTTCAGAAAAAATAAACAGAAATGCCCTCTCACACACAAACACACAAAGTGACCCAGACCTGCAGACCCCCCCTCGGTACAGTCGGACTGTACCTGGAGTCGCTCGGCCTCCGCGGGAGGGGCTCGGTCATTGTGCGGCACCGGGCGGTCTTGTTTGGATGTGTGGGGAGCTTTTCCCAGGGTTTGTCCTGCCAGTGTGTGGAGTCCAACCTAAAACCCTTTCCTGTCATTCAGAACCGGTTCCTTCCCCCGTCTAAACACCCCACCCCCTCCACAAACATGAAATCAGCTTCTCACGTTGGAGAAAATGAGGTAAAACTCCTGATTTATTGTGTGAACGCTGATGAAGCGTTCACTGGGATCCATTTTGCTGTGGTACATTTTACTGCATCTTTCTCGTCCGGCAGTTTTCAAACTATTTCAGTAAATCATAAATCAAAACGTTCAGCTCGTTCAGGACGATCCTGATATCTTTGTTGGTATTGGTGCAACTTTAGCTTTTTGAAATATTTCGCCTTTTCTGCCACTTTTCTCTCGTATAAAATGAACTGAGCTCATTTTACATCATTCATTCAACCTTTATTTCGACAGGTTAATCCCATTGAGCCTCGGGGACTCGTTTACAAGAGAGACCTGAAAAGGAGACTTCAAATCTTTAGATGTGTTTACAACCTTTTACTGCTCATTTCACATTTTGTTGTTCTTCAGCTTCTTTCCGCTTCCTTGTGCTAATTTAAACCTTTTTTCAGCTACTTTGAACTAACTTCAGCTGTTTTTTCAGCTGTTTTGTGCTCCTTTCAGCTTCTTCCTTCTAACTATAACATTTTTGTGCGTCTTCTTTTTGTTCTGCTAATTTCAGCTTATTTATGCAAGTAACAGTTTTTTCTACTGTTTAAGCTACTATTTAGCTGCATTATGCTAATTTAAGTTTTTCAACTAATTCTACATGTTTGCACTCATTTAAACTTTTTCAGCTTAATTCAGCAAAATTGTGCTCTTTCTACATCCTTCTTGTAATTCAGCTTCTTTATGCTTTTGCAGCTACTTTTTAGCTGTTTTTTGTGCTAATTTCAGCTTTTTTTTCAGATAATTTCCTTTTTTTTGTGCTTATTTCTGCTTCTCTCAGCCTAATTGGGAAAAACATGTTCTTTCTGCTTTCTTCTGCTAATTTAAGCTTGTTCTGTTTTCAGCTACATTATTTAACGTTTAGCTAATTTCAGCTGTTTTCAGTTAAATTCAATTTTTGTGGTAATGTCTGCTACTTTCAGCTGTTTGTTATGCTCCTTTCAGCCTATTTCTGTTAGTTGTTTTTTTCTGCTATTTCAACTATTTATGCTAATTTTAGCTTTTTCATCTAATTCCATTTGTGTAGCTCATTTCAGCTTTTTTTCTTCTGGTATTTAAATGTTCTTTCTGACTTTTTAGCTAATTTCTGATTTTATTTTATGTACTAATTTCTGATTATTTAAACCTAATTCAGAAAACCTGTTCTTTGGTTGTTTTTTTTTTCTGTTAATTTAGGTTTGTTCTTCTATTTCAGCTACAATGTACATTTCAGAATATCTGTTTAGCTAACTTCGGCTGTTTTTTCAGCAAGCACTCGCACAGCATTTTTTCAGGAAATGCCATTTCTCTAGTTCTTGATTTGTCGTTTACTTCACTGTCGAAGTTCGAACTGAAGATTATTATTTTTTTTTTTTTATCAGCAGGATTTCAAAAGGAGGGTTTGACTGAAAATGACAGCATTTCTGGGACTAAATAATTTATAAACAGCTTCTTTATCCTCTGTCAGGAGAGAGATCAAATAAATACACTTCAAAATATAACTCCCATAAACAGCCACTGTTTAACATAAATGGAGTCAGTAAACATGAAGTGTTTCTGATCAAAGGAGCATTCATGTGCTTTAAAAACCGAGTCCTCATTTAGCCGTGGATCTCTGGCTGAATTTAAATCAAGCACTTTAGTCTTGTTTTAATAATTCAGGTAATTTGAACAAAGAACTGAAAACACGTGAGGCACAGAAGTGAAGTCAGAGACGGAGTCTGGCACTCCTGCTCTGACTTCACTTCGGTTTCCTTCATTCTTGGTGTTGGTGCGATGATGCTGAGCTGCACTCATGACAGCGGTTTTAATAACCTCCACGAAGCTCTTTAATCCAGAATCTGGAGAGAGCCTGAGAGTGACGGAGCAAACTGAGCAGGCAGAAACTCGACCGGCACAAGGCTGACAGGAACATGTTCGTATTATTTAACAAACATTAACCTGAACAGATTAAAAAAAAAAACACGTTTACTGGATTTAAGTCAGAAACATGAGGGAGAACTTCCTCTTCTCTAAAGTTATGAGGCACATGTTTCTAACTTCATGAATAATTTCCTGTAGCGTCACCATCAGGTCACAGTGGAGCAGAAGGCTCTGATGCACACCCAGATCCTGATTGATGCTCAATACCCCAGGTAGAAAAATCAACAAAGTTAAGTCAGGTCCTCCGACGGTTTCATTTTGTTGAAATGTTTCCTCTCTCATCCAAAGGACTTCATCAGTCCGAGGAGCTGCAACAACCTCGGTCTTATAAATGGCACCTTTTTCATAGTGGTTCAACCAGCATGATGGTGATAAGATGGTTTCTGGAGTCCGCCCTCTCCACCGCCGACTCGCTTGAGTCAGTCTGATAAAGTCTTTTGGATAAAAGACGAAACGTTTCAACAAAAAGAAACTGTCCAGAGGACCTGGTTTAATTTTGTTGGATTTTTCTACCTGGATTATTGAGCATGAATAAGGAAGTTTGGAACCACTTTGTCCATGACTGCCTCAGACAAGTTGGTGGGGGAGAGGGTAGACTCCAGAAACCATCTTATCACCATCAAACTGGCTAACCCACTATGTGAAGGTGTTATTCAAAAGACTGAGATTGTTGCAGCTCCTCAGACTGATGAAGTCCTTTGGATGAGAGAGGAAATATTTCAACAAACGGAAACTGTCCAGAGGACCTGATTTGAATTTGTTGGATTATCTTTCAAAATATGAAACTGTACAGCAGTCCCTCGCTACTTTGCGTTCCGACTTTCACGGTTTCGCGTTTTTTCAACGATTGTCAGATTTAATATGACTCACATGATTGGAACGGTACTAGATTAAAAAAAATTAATGCAAAAAAATACTTCGAACAGGTGTCGCCATTTTGTAGTTTTCTTTCAATAAGCCTATAATGTAGCACAAGTCAAAAGAACTACATTACCCAGAAGCCAACTGTGCTTCTGGCTGCTGCTTTCTGTTGATTTGGAAGGAAAGTTTTGTGACGATTTGTTTAATGTTGAAAAGTTTCAAATAATCCTGAAGCTTCCTGAAGCTCAATTATCCACGCACACATCAACCTGGACGGGGCGGTGGGCTTCATCGCTGCAGGGTAGGTCTGCCAAACCAGAACCGAGCTGCTGTTCTGCAGAGCTGAAGTATAAATTATTGTAGTACTGTACAGTACATGTACGCATGTTGTTAAAATGACATAGGTTTAAGAGATTAGAACATTGTAAGAGTGTGGGAAGGGTTTGTGAAGCCTCATTATATATAAATACTGTTAGTATATTTATCTAGACTGACCCTGGGTCTACAATTAAAATAACGTTCCTACTTTGTGGTTTTTCATCTATCGCAATGGTGTCTGGAACATAACCCTCGTGATAAATGAGGGACTACTGTACAATGCAGCACAGAAAAAAAAAAGCATTTGATTTAAATACCTGCAGAGTTTGTAGTTTTCTTTGTCTAATCCCCAATAATCCAACAAGAGAGAAGAAAAATATCTCTCTCACTCTTCAGAACAGCAGCAAAACGCTCAACCATCAGAAAAACCAAATGAGTCCAGTTTATAGACAGATTTACTTTTGAACGGTCCCCAAAAGTCATACTGGGTCGTGAATTCTCAGCTCAGAAGCATCCAGAACATCTGGGCTGCAGTGGAGACTCCGGTCCAGAACCCCGGGCAGTAAGTCTGTATTAACATCAGCCAAGTCCAATATAATTTATAGGATTGTAATATTGAAGCATGCACTGTATGAGTCAGTCACCAACTGCTCTGCTGCTCATGAATAAAGCTGTAATATTCCACTTCTATCACCTTCAGCCTCGAGCGGGGAGGGGGGAGGAAAGTTGGACGGTGGGTCAAAAAATCTGTTGTGGGTCTGTCAGAGCAGTTTGTTCATTTCTCCTGATATTACTTTAGAAATACTCTTCATCTTAACAAAATAAATAATAAATCAACACATTTTGGTTGTTGTTTTCCTCCGAGACCAGCTCAGTTCTTATCAGAGAGATGGTCTTTGCTGAAGATGCAGCTGTTGACTCGTGCCCTCACATACATGAAGTCTTTGGTCTTTCAATGGATCTGAAGCAAACTGAGATCACGGCACAACACACATCTGGAGCACCTATCATCGCCATCAAACTATGAGCTTGACTTCGTCTGTCGCCATCATTTTGCACAGTTTGTCTTTGGAAAAAGACCGGAGAAAGAACTGGAACTGGAAGAAATGAAGATGTTGAGGTTCTCCTTAGGAGTGACAAGGACGGATAAGAATAGGAATGAAATCATCAGAGGTACAGCACAGGTTGAACAACTGGGAGATGAAGTCAGAGACCAGACTGAGATGGTTTGGACACGTCCAGAGGAGGGACAGTGGTTTGGACATGTCCAGAGGAGGGACAGTGGGTATATTGGTAGAAGGATGTTAGAAATGCAGCTGCCAGGCAAACAAACCAAAGAGGAGTATATGGATTTGGTTAGAGAGGACATGGAGGTAGTTGGAGTGAGGACAGAGGATGCAGAGGACAAAGTGAGATGGAGCAGGATGTGGAGACCCCTGAAGAGGGAAAAGCCAAAAGAAGAAGTCGTCTTTGGAAATAGCAATTGTAGCAATGGTTTAGTAGCAGCGTGAAGACCCTCAAATTAGATGCAAAGTTCTGGGAATCTACCACAGAAGACCTCAAGCGCTGGAGGTGCACCTTAAACCAACACCTTCAGCTGTGTGAGGAGAAACAGAAGGCAGCTGAAAAGCAGAAGTCGGACCAACACACGTGTGAGCTCAATCCAACAGACGACACTAAAGAACGCTTCATAACTTCAGGTACACTGCTTCTATTCGGACACGTTCTCTTTCTTGGTTCGTCATGATCAATAAAGGCCAAACATTGTTGAATCAATGAATTTATTCACTCGATTCAAAAAGAATGATCATCAGTTTACAAACACATTCTCTGACAACGCTTATTTACCCAAGTGAAGGGGGAGCAGGAAGAAGAAATTCTTGTATAGACCTGCCCCCTTCAGTCACACCGAGAGTAGAGTTCAGTGTGAATTGATTCAATAAACACAACAAGAAATCTGATCAATGTATAAAATTAATTTGATGCAGTTTTTAATGGATTTTATCTCCAGAGTCTAAACACTGGTGTGAAAAGTCAGAGTTTGAAACTCAAATCCTGCGTGTTCTGTTGGCACGAGAGCTTATGTTGAGGACAACGCTCAGCTACTAACACTCCAAGTTTTAGCTCATTATCTGTAAATTGACCGAGTTACAGCTGTTTGGATGTGGTGGCTATTTTTCCATCAAGCTGACTCCCCCCATATAATCTGTTGACCTGAAAGCAACATTTACTGAGAATGACTGATGTCAAGGGACTTTAAGTAAAGGTTTATGGATGTTTATCACGCTAATGTTAAATTAATGTTGAACCATGTGTGTGAGGTTAGACAGTTCTTTTTCTGTCTCAGAGAGGAGCTTGCAGGAACCATATGCCTCTGAGTCTAAGAGGCCGAGGTCATCGTGCTGATAAGCATTATAAAAACACTTCCTGCCCACTGTCCGAGGCAGATCTTCACAACCAGAGATTCATTGTAATATCTGTGTAAGCCTGTGTGAACTCTGCTCTTGTAAGTAAACTGGGTTCAAAAATCTTCTCTTGTCTTCGTATGCAACTCCTTTTTTTTAATTAAGTAGATAAAGAAAGGATATTTTTATCCAACCTGAAAGCTACTTTGGGGTGTGATATCATAAAAAAGGTGGAAAAAAACTCCAAGTCAACAAAGATTTGTGGTGTTTCAAAACATCCCAGGCTGGTTTTCAGCTCTTTGATAGGCTCCACTCTCGGTCTTTAGTGGACCCCACCCTCAGGTGTCCTGCCACAGTCCATTTGAGCTGACTTGTTGGAGCTAACACTCTTTAACCAGAATATCGACTGGGCAAAGTGATAAATATGTCATGGCAAAATACCTCAGAAAATAAAAATACGGAGAGTTTTTAGAGGAAACTCATGCCCTCAAGTCATAATAGTATATATTTAAACTCAAATAATTTTATTCTAGTCAAAGTGCTAACGGTAGAAGCTACTCCTCATTTGGCGTGTCAAAGGCAACTGTGGTTCCCCACAGGATCAGATATACATGTCATGTATTTACATTTGGTAGCTCATAAGTCAGTTTAACTAGTGCCAGGAGGTCAGGGCAAAGGTTACCTTTACAGTGAAGAACGCTCGGGGGTGCTTTGGGAATGGATTTTTGCTTGAGGACACATTTAGAACCAGCTAAAGAACGAAAACAAACTTGAAAACTTCCCAAAAGACAAGTAAGTCTTTATCCACAGCTAAAAAGCAACAAATGTTAAAGTACTGTCTCTTCTCTCCTCGCTCCAGGCATTATTATTCCAAATGATAGACACGAGAAAAAAAACAGGCAAACTATTCCCATGTACTTTGTATGTTCCTAAAATAAACAGCAGTGTTTGTGGTGCTGCTGGAGATGACCCGCCGGGAGCATCAGACTCCCCTGAGAGCAGAATGCAGAGCATTTGATGGAGGTCACATTAAAATGCTTAGTAAATGCTTTTAAAAACATCCTCTGCAGCATTTTCTAGTCAGGAAACTCAGGAGTTTGACTTGATCAAACTGCGTTTTCAGGTTAGGGTTATGGCCTCATATATGACGAGAAAGCAACACATTAAACAATGCATTAACAAAAGCACCGCCTGAACTGTTTACCATATATTATTTATGTCCATCACAGATAATCGAGGCTCATTTTCCAGCTTCCAGGAAAACATTGTTATTGACCATGAAAGTATCAAGCATTTACTGCTATTGATATATGAAGCACACCTTCCTGTGGCAGAAAACATTCAAGTAAAATATTCAAACAATTACATTTTACATGAATTTACATTTGTTGAAGCTAAAATTAACCTAGTAAAGCTTAAAGGAGTGCTAGCTAAAGCTAAAAGTAGCATGACCCAAACGGAAAATGAAAAGTAACATCAGAAGACAGAAACAGAGATGGGAGTTGTAGAAAATTCCAAAGAAAACTGTTTTTGAAAGAACTGCAAAGATACCAATTTTTATATACTGTATGTGGCAAAATTTGGGAGTTGGACTCCGACAGGGCTGCCCGTTGTCATCGATTCGGTTCATAACTTCTTTTATAGACAGAATTTCAGGGTGTAGCCAGGTGTCAGTGGGAGTCAGGTTCAGTGGTCTCAAGATTCCATTTCTGCTTTTTGCAGATGATGTGGTCCTGTTGGCGTCATCGTGCCGTGATCTTCAACTCTTACTGGAGCGGTTCGTAACGGTGTGACGTGGTTGGGATGAGAATCGGCACTTCCAAATCTGAGGCCGTGATCCTCGGGTGGAAAAGAGTGGATTGTTCTCATCTTGTCAAAGGTGAGGTTCTGCCTCAAGTGGAGGAGTTCAAGTATCTCAATGCTTTGTTCACGAGTGAGGGAAGAATGGTGAGTGAGACTGACAGATGGATTGATGCAGCGTCTGCAGTATTGTGGACTCTGGGCCGGTCTGTTGTGGTGAAGAGGGAGCTGAGCTGTGACGCAAAGCTCTCTGTTTACCTGTCAATCTACATTCCTGCCCTCACCAGTCATGAACTCTGGATAGTGACTGAAAGAATGAGATCGTGGATACAGGCAGTTGAAATGAGTTTCCTCTGCAGGGTAGCTAGACTCTCCCTTAGAGACATGGTGAGAAGTTCAGTCATTCGGTACAGAATCGGAATAGAACCGCTGCTCCTCCACATCGAGAGGAGCCAGTTGAGATGGTTCAGGCAGCTGGTAAGGATGCTCCCTGGACGCCTAACTAGGGAAGTGCTTCGGGCATGTCTGACTGGGAGGAGACCCTGGGGAAGACCCAGAACACACTGGAGAGACTATTTATCTTGATTGGTCTTGGAACATCTTGGAGTCTTCCCAGAAAAGCTGGAAGAGGTGGCTGTGGACAGAGATGACAGGACCTCCCTACTCAAGCTGCTGCCCTGCGACCTGACTTCAGAACAAGCAGAAGATAATGGATGGATGGATGTGGCAACATTTTGCAAAAGAAAAAAGTTAAATTTTTTGCAAAGTATCAAAGTTGCAAAGCAAAAACCACAGCATTCATTTCCTGAACAAGCTGAAGGTTTGAATATACGAAAAGCTAAAAAAAGCACAAAGTCTGCAGAAGCATTCTGCCTCCCAGTGAAGGGTTGATGCAATGCTTAGATAGATGCAGTTTAGATTTACAGAAACAGTCTTTAGTTACTAATGTAATGTGAAAAATAAAATAAAATTAACTTGTTTCAGCAGAAAGTGGAGCTCTTTTACTGATGCTGGGGCTTTCTGGTGAGAGGAGAAGCTGGACTCTGACGTTAAAGCCTCAAGGGCGTGGAACGCCTCGGCTCTGGCAACGAGTTTCTCCTTCAGATTGAATCAGTGTCAAAAATACATGTTTCAAGAAAAAAGGCCTACAGTCACGTTTTGGATTTGCTGAAGGCACGGCTTCTTTCTGGACAAAAATACAGAAGTTTCAAGTTATTTCTCTCAGTCAACATAGACATTAAGAGAATCTTCTTCAAAAAGAAAAGTGTAACTGTTACTAAAATAATATATATTTAATGAGATGAGATGACAATTTCAATGACGAGATCTGCTAGTGCTCAGTATATTTAACATGAATGACTCTTGGCTACTACCACATCAAGTTTGTGTGTGTGTGTGTGTGGGGGGGGGGATGTAAGTAATTTCCAAGTAATGGCAGGGTTGTCTCTCACCGCTGCAGCAGTGGGTTCAGCAGCTCATCAATCCAGCTGCAGACCCAACCCTCTGTTCACTTATCACCCTGAAACTACCACTGTGCACTACAAGTAACCGCTTCCGTTTAACTAATCTGCTCAATCCCCCACAATGCCTTTCCTCCTCTGCATCAGTCTTTCTTTCAGTGTTTTTGAACAGAACCTCTCGTGATAATGACCTTGAGACAAGGAACCACATGTTCCACTCCCGCTCCAGCCCCCAGCAGTGCAGTTCTGTTTGAGACGTTTTGCGGCCGATAAACTCAGAAGGCGGTAGGTGCAGAAAGGACAAAGTGAAGATGGCGGCGGTGATTTGATCTACCTGGGTGGTCCGTTGTGTCTGAACTGACCTCAGGATTAATGAGGATCACTAACAGCTCAGTGGAATATGTGACGTGGTGGCGGGGAGGGGGATCTGAAGGGAAATATGCAGATGCCATCAGTTGCCCGAGTGAGTATGACGGCTACATTAGGAGGGAATGCTGCAGCGGATCTATGGTTACTGTAAGGCTGAGCGCAGCTGCCACTTTGGGTTTGCAAACACTGCTGAGCACTCGCCCTACTTTGATTAAAGGTGTTTATATTGGCAATCTGATCTGGTGTGACAATAGGTCTGGGTCCGACTCTAACCCGAAGCCAAATACACACTAATGAGGACCAGGCTGGGCCGGTCGCCCCGTTCATTCAAATATGACAT
>NC_056510.1:6134086-6142076 GCF_014905685.2 Nematolebias whitei | reverse complement strand
AAATGGATAGATAGATGGATAGATGGATAGATGGATAAATGGATGGATAGATAGATAGATGGATAGATGGATGGATGGATAGATGGATAGATGGATAGATAGATGGATAGATGGATAGATAGACAGACAGACACTGTAAAATGGATATACTTTATTAATCCCAGGGGGAATTCAAGGCATCCAGTATCATGTTCTAATTATACAGAAAAAATACATATGAAATAATGTAAAAGAAGCAGAATACACAGTTTTGGACAAAGACAATATGCACATGCACAAGGTGGCAAAGAGCACTACATTCATAATTAACCTTTATACAAGTACACATACATACACAGCTAAGCATGCACACACATGTAAATATATATATACATGCGCATATGTACATGTATAGTATATATACGGTAGTCCCTCTGTACTTCGCAGTTTGACTTTCGAGGACTCACTGTTTTGCGGATTGTCAACATAAGATTGTATAAACGACACTCGACTGGCTGATTGATGGAAAGTGACCAACCAGAACAACGTGCTTTGTATCCTGGGCACTGACTGGCTCAGTAACCGTAGCATCAGTCTGTTGGCTCTCTTTAGCTGTGCTCTTTTAGAGCGTTTAGAACATTAAGAACATTGAGTATGGAGCATATAAAGCCTTAAAATGTATATAAATACTTAAATAAATATACAGTAACGGCCCCACTACGCGGATTTCCACCTATCGCGGGGGTGTCTGGAACGTAACCCCCACGATAAGTGAGGGATTGCTGTATATACATATGCATACATAAGTGTCCGGGGTGCCGCATAGTTAGAAGGCTCTATTTTTACTGTTCGGGGAGGAGTTGAACAGACTGATGGCTTGAGGGACAAAGAACTTCCTGAATCTGTCTGTGGAGCAGGGCTGGGACAGCAGTCTACCACTGAAGGAGCTCCTCTGCTTCATGATGGCACCCTGCAGATGATGGTCAGCATTGTCCATTATGGATAGTAGCTTAATGAGGGCCCTTTTCTCTGCCACCAATTTAAGAGACTCCAGCTCTGCTCCCAACACAGAACCAGACTGAAGACTATGATGAAGATTCCTTTTCATTCGGCTGAACCTTCCGGCTGTAGAGACCTTTACATTGTGGGGTTTTGGGGTCATCTTGTAAGAGTTTCTGGTCTGTAGTTTGTCTGCACTTCAGTCATGTTTGTAGTTGAGTCTGTCAGTGTAGTTCCTCAGGGTTCACCTGCTCTGCATCTCATAATCACACCTGCTGCTCATTGTCCATATGATAAAACTGTCTCTTTATGTCACAAAATGTATTAGAATAAATTCATATTTTGAAAAAAAAATAGCTTTTTTTCCTTTTTTACAGGGTTGCATGTGAGTTTTTTATATTTATACATAATCCATAGATCTTGAAAGAGTAAAATGTTTTTTTTTTTCTACAATACCACATGAGTTTTGTAAATAAAGAAATAAATCACTTGTAGTTTCCTCCATTTTTTTTTTATATTATTCCAATCATGACAGTTACTTTATGGCTACAAAAATATGAGCAAACTAGCGGTGACCCTCTTCAAAGGGTCAGCATCAGGTCCACTCCTGAAATCCCCATCACTCCAATTAAGCCATCAGAGTGGGGCAGATGTTTGTGTCAGAGTGGGGTGCTGTGCTGCCCTCGTGCCCACATCTCGTACCCCCTCACAGCCATCCATCACCGGAGGACCTCTAATTAGCTTGTTGTTCTGCCATGCAAACTATTCCAGGCTTGTGAAAAGGCCTCCTAATGCTCTGAATGACAGGGAAAGTATTGAGAGAGGGCAAATGGCAGGAGGAGAAGAAAGCCAATCACTGCGCGCAGAATGACATTTCAATAGGCTTTTCAGTACACTACGGCAGCAATTATATTCCCCCCTTCAGACTTCCTGCCAGGATATTTTTTTCTTTGTTGTTTCTCCATCAAAATGGTGCCATCGTTTGACAAGTTAAGCACGACAGAACAAAAGCCCAAATGAAACAGGTCAAAGGAGTCATCTTGTCTTGTCTGAATGTTACCAGTGCAGAAAGGAAACAGTGTTTGGTTCAGGCGAAGGGTAATTTTAGCAACTGTCAGCTGAAAACACTTGAAGGGTTGGAAAAGGCAAATGTTGGTTGACCACACTGTAAATACACAATGCAACCGAGCCATAAACTCAACCCAGCTACTAAAACTGAAACAACACGCTGTTGTTTTATTGGCATTGCAACATAATCATTGTTTACTAACTGTATGCCATCCAGCCTTCCATTCTCTTCTGCTTGTGCTGAAGTCAGGTCGTGGGGGCAAAATCTTGAGCAGGGAGGCCCAGACATCTGTCTCCACATCTACCTCTACCAGCTCTTCTGGGAGGATTCCAAGGTCCTCCCAGATTAACCAAGAGACATAACCCAGCGTGTTCTGGATCTTCCCTGGGGTCTGCTCTAAGTCAGACGTGCTCGAAGCACCTCCCTAGGGAGGCCCCAGGGAATCATCCTTATCAGATGCCCGAACCAATTCAACTGGCTCCTTTCAGTGTGGAGGAGCAGTGGTTCTACTCAGAGTCTCAATTGATAACTGAACTTCCCACCCTATCGCTAAGGGAGAGTGCACGTACCCTGCAGAGGAAACTCATTTCAACGTCCTGTATCCACGATCTCATTCTTTCAGTCACTACCCAGAGTTCGTGGCTGTAGGTGAGGGTAGGAACGTAGACTGACCGGTAAACAGAGAGCTTTGCCTCACAGCTTAGCTCCCTCTTCACCACAATGGACCGGCACAGAGTCCGCAATACTACAGACACTGCACCAATCCGTTTGTCAATCTCACGCCCCATTCTTCCCTCACTTGTGAACAAAACCCCTAGATACTTGAACTCCTCCACTTGAGGTAGAACCTCACCCTCGACTCAAAGAGGCCAATCCACCCTTTTCCGACTGAGGACTAACTGTGCACCATCGTAGTTAATGCTAAACTGTGCCTGCATTACTTTGGTGTGTTTGTAGATGCACAGTCACTGGATTTTTTGTTGCAGAATCACAACCTTAGCACCACTTCCACACAGTCTCCTTCAGATCCACTCTTTCCCCTCACCAACCTTTTTAGTTTTTCTGTTCTCTGCTTTTCTCTCAGACTCGAGCTCTTTTCACAGTCCTGCTCCCTACAAGTTTGAAGGGTCTTTGTCAGGCAGCATGCATTACCAGAGGAGGTTTAGTGGGAGTGTCAAACTCTTCTCGGTTTAGTTTCTGTAATTCCAGAGTGCCAGAGCTGTTCTTTGAAACAGCTCTCCTCGCACAGAAAACACTCAAGGCTACAGCTCAGAATGTCCAAGTCTGAAAATCATTTTGAAAGTGAATATTTATCAATAAATTGGTCCAAATCTGCCTAACCTCATATCTAAAATGTGGTTGCGTATTTCCTGTCACAGTTTGATGCAGATATTTGTCTGAAAGTGTCAAAGTCTAGTTTTTTTATATTAATTTTATCAAAATCATTACCTTATAGCTTTATGATGTGACCATTACTTAACTATACCAAACACCAAAGTACTTTTTATTTCCTAAACCTAAATTATCATTTTGCTTCTTAAATAAATAAACTTTACATCTTTAATACGGCGGATAAGACGGCAGCGATCCACTTTGGGCTTTGATCTGCTCATACTGGCCAGACTAGCCGCTAGGGGAGTGGTGGTGCAGAGGTTAGACAAGATGGGCCTGTGATCGGAAAGTCACAGGTTCAACTCCCTGGACTGACATTAAAATTTGTCTGGAAAAGGTGAAACACCCACACCTGCCTCCACCATCATTTGCCCTTGAGCAAGGCCCTTAACCCCCATCATCTTCTCCCAAAAACGGATCTCTCTTGAAAATGAGTCCTCGTGACTCAGTGAGACTACGTGTATAAATAAAGGGTAAATTAAATAAATAAAAATGCATGACTTGTGAAGCCAAATGAGGTATAAACATTAATGGCATGTTGACAATCATTACATCATCCTGCATGTTTGTAAGTTAAATTTTGACCATTCGTTTCAGCCTACATGAGTTCATGTGGCTCGTGTGTATGTGTGCGTGCACGTGACGTGTGGGGAAGTTTTCCCGTAATGGAGAAGGTGGTGAGCTTCTTTAATTGTGTCATTTTAAATTTCCTGCCTCAGCTATCACGGCCACTTTTCAAAAAAACACGAGTGGAGTTGTTTTTTTGTTTTTTTTTACAGCTTCTGAAGCCACGTAGTTTTATATTTAATACAAAAATAAATCTCCTGGCAAATACAGACTGGTTTGTGGCAGGGCCAACCAGTGACCTAATGGTTCTGGCTCCGTGCACAGACTCCTGCCATATATGGGCTTTGTGCACGTGTGAGAATTCAGGGCTCAGATGTTCATAGAGGAGGAATTTGAGAAGTGCTCAACTTATTTACAGTGTTCAGAAAATTAAAGATTTCTTCTCCCGACTCGTTAATGAAAACGACTGAGCTCAGATGGGACATTATGAGTTGGGATGGTGATAAATATTGAAGCAAAGTTCATGAAAAGGATGGAGCTTATTTATGTCTCTGATTAAAGCTCCTCTGGAACATTTCAGCACGGTGGAGGAATAAAGGATTTATTGTCCACATAAAGAGTTAATGGAGATTGACTGCCTCATTGTTACTCCCCTTTCCATTAACATATCAGTGAACATCTCATTATAAAGCCTCATCTGAAAGTCTTGGGCTTATAGGAGACTTGGAATGTTTGAAATTAATTATGCATAACAATTTTAAATAATCTGATGACATTGGAGGCCGTAAATGACTCACTGATATTTATAGTGTATAAAACAAGAATTATTGTAATAATATAAACAATATTCTGTTGAGAGGAACAATGTTGGACATATTGTAATTTAATAAATTGAAACTAGGGTACGATAGATTTATGAGACTTGTTCTTAATGGTTCAGAATGACGCAGCTACGTCATGACGTTACCTCATCTTTAATATATTCAAGTTTCCAGGAGCTTAGACTTTTAACGGTGTGATAGAAAAAATAAAGTTTGTGAATTCTGAAGTTAAAGTTGGTTAAATTAGTTTGTGTTCCATAAGATGAAGGAAAAACTCATGCTTTTCTGGAAAAACAAGAATAAACCTTGTGTTCCATAAGATGAAGGAAAAACTCATGCTTTTCTGGAAAAACAAGAATAAACCTACTAATAGGAAGATTGCTGGAAAAACACAAAGTACATTATCTCCACCCACTTTAAACTGCAACTAAAAGCAAACACCTGCTGCTGTGCACAATCAAGAGAAACATCAGGCGCAGTACTAGAAGGCACTCAGCAGTTAGCTGTTTTTCTTCAGGATGTAAGAATTATTCTCTCCTACAGCAGCCATTAGTGAGCTGACCACAGAGATCAAATAAAGCCGTTGGCGCCGGCTGGAGTAAAGCACAAAGGCAAAGCTTTCAAAGCAAAGGTAACAAGAAGCAATTTCTGAGGACGATCATGATGTTAGTGGGGAAAGAATGCCGTCTGTTGATGCTTCTGCTGCTCTCAGCCATTACACAAGCACTCACTCATTTTTTTTTTACACACCTAATTCTGTTTGTTGGGGTCAACATCAGCAGTCTGCAGCTGAGAGTCAGGATACACCCTGGACTGGTTGTCAAACCACGGGCAGGACCTGTTCCAGCACAAAAGATCAACACGCAAACACATCACAACTACAATGGCTTTTGGTGAATAATAATAAACTAGATGAGGTGTTTCACTTGAATAAACTGTGGGAGGGTTCTTGATGACTTTTAGACACGGTGTGATGCAAATCATGCGATAATTAAAAGCAATGATGAATAGTAATTAAATTAAAAGTATTAAAGCAGAGTCCTTAAGAGCCACATGAACCTTGTGGTTCATTGAAAACTGGCCAATTTGATGCAAACTGAACAAGTAAAAAAGTACCTAGTATATAACAAAATCCATGCTCAATAATCCAGGTATACAATCCAACATTTTTCAGTCAGGTCATCTGGACAGGTTCTTTTTTTGTGCTGAAACATTTCGCCTTCGATCCGGAAGGCTTCATCAGTCAAGGAAACACACAACAAAACTGATTCTTCCCCCAACATCTTACTCCAAAGTAGAACAAACCAGATTTGTTAGTGCTAAGATGGTTTCTTTGGTACGTCCCCTCCTCCATTGCTGGCCCTCTTCCTTGTTGACAGTACCTAGTATATAGTACAGTACTTTGCGGCACAGCTTAGGATGCTTAGTTTCTCCAAGTTCTGTTCAAATCATCAGGAAACTTTAACTGGTTAGGATCAGCCGCGATCCAATTATATGATAACATGATCTGCCATACCTTCACCAGCCGCACGCAGCCATTTCACCACGAGCTGACCGGCCTTGAAAGAAGTAAAAATGTCAGTTAAGCTTCAGATGGGACTATACTGCCAGGAAGTGATCCATCGCCCAAATGGACGTTCATTCAGCCGCTGCACTCAGTGGACGCTCGCAGCCGATGACCCAAACAGGTGAGATCTCAAAGCAGACGTGTCAGAGCAGGGGCCGTGTCTGAATGCAGGAAGAAGCAAGGTTTAAATGCTCTTTGACGGTCATGAATGGAAAACACCCCCTTAGCTCCATCTTCTGCACCTGCGCCCCCAACTGTTAATAACTAATTAAAAATGTCCGTTTTGTTTTTTTTCCAGGTTCGGACCTGTAATTACTGTTAATCCGTCAGGTGGGGTGGGGTTCGGCAATGACTGCGTGCTGGGGCCAGGTCGAATTGGATTTTTTTGGGCCCGAATGCAACTGTAATGTGGACTCAGACAGTGATACCACCTACCTTAAGTTTCTGTCTTTATTAAAACATTTCCATCTTTAGGACTGAAGAAGCTTTTCGGATTACGTATAATGTCAACAAGAACCGAGAAAAGGCCTGCGTCGACTTTTACTCGGCTCAAGATTTGATGACCTGGATGAAAAGAGTCTTTTCCTTTTGTTGCTTTCAACCCATCAAACTGCAAATAAAAACAGTTTTTACTCTTCTGCTGTTTGTACTGGTTCTCTCAAGCTGATGCTTTGCAGCAACTGTGATTGTTCTGCCAAGAGATGTATGAAACATTTCTTTATGTTCTAGAAACGTTTGTTTCTAAGGACCTCACGAGCTGTTAAGATGAAACAAAAGACTGAGTTGTTCCTATCTAAAGAAAACCAGACAAATAGATTGTAATCCCAAGGCACATCATACAAAGACATTTGCTCAGCAGGACGGGGCCTGTGTTTGCACAAACAACCATTCATAATGATGATAAATGGATACGATCAAATGGCAATTGTCTCCATCTTCCTGCATGCCTGCTCGTCAATATGAGAGGGATCATCAAATCACTCGATCACTATTTTCTCAGGGCTTTGGTCAATAGTCCTCCCAATTAACATCCAATTACCCAGACTCGTATTAATCACCTGGAACCAAGGGCAGTGAAGTTTGTGAAAGGTCACATATGTGCAATGAAGATTAACAGTGACGTGGCATCGATCGACTAGTCGGGAGGTTAATGTAGTGGGAGGGCTGTAATCCATTGTAGCTGCAGGACACAACAAGAAGAATCATGTTGCTCGTGATTGAGGTGTGCAGTTAACCAATGAATCTGAAAGCTTTTTATGGTCAAGAGTTAAGATGACACATTTTGTTGTAGTTTTTTTTTCTACCAAGGACATTCTTGTAACATTTTTAAATTGGTCTTAGTCAACTGTTTTATCAACTTTTTCAGAGTTTTTTTTTTATTTGGATTTTGTCTGCTTTTTCACCCAGTTTCTATCATTGTACCTCACTTTCAGGGTAAAGTAATAGTAGTGGTAGTGGTAGTGGTAGTAGTGGTAGTAGTAGTAGTAGTAGTGGTAGTAGTGATAGTAGTAGTAGTGGTAGTGGTAGTAGTAGTAGTAGTAGTAGGAGTAGTAGTGGTAGTAGTAGTACTGGTAGTAGTATTAGTAGCAGTAGTAG
>NC_056510.1:6101376-6134076 GCF_014905685.2 Nematolebias whitei | reverse complement strand
AGTAGTGGTAGTAGTAGTACTGGTAGTAGTATTAGTAGCAGTAGTAGTGGTAGTAGTAGTACTGGTAGTAGTAGTAGTACTGGTAGTAGTAGTAGTAGTACTGGTAGTAGTAGTAGTAGTAGTAGTAGTAGTAGTAGTAGTAGTGGTAGTGGTAGTAGTAGTACTGGTAGTAGTAGTACTGGTAGTAGTAGTAGTAGTACTGGTAGTGGTGGTGGTGGTAGTTGTATAAGGGTAGTGGTGGTAGTGGTAGTAGTACTAGTTGTATAAGGTAGTAGTAGTAGTGGTGTTGTATAAGGGTAGTTTTGGTAGTGGTAGTAGTAGTAGTAGTTGTTGTATAAGTGTAGTGGTTGTAGTAGTGGTGGTAGTTTTATAAGGGCAGTGGCAGTAGTAGTATCAGTAGTGGTAGTAGTAGTTATAGTAGCAGAAGTAGTGGTAGTAGTAGAGTAGTAGTAGTCATGGTACCAGTCATGGTAGTAGTAGCAGTGGTAGTTGTAGTAGTGTTAGTATTAGTAATAGAGGTACTAGTGGTAGTAGTGAGAGAAGGAGTGGTAATGGAGGTAGTACTGGTACTAGTAATGATAGTAGTGGTAGTAGTATTAGTGGCAGTAGTAGTTGTTGTAGTGGTACAAGTGGTAGTAAAAGTGGTAGTAGTAATAATAATAATTATAATTTAATTTGTAACGCACTTTTCATTAACAAAAATCTCAAAGTGCAACTAAAATCAATGAAAAAATCAACTAAAATCAATGATACAATCATGTGGAGGCAGAATAGGCTTGCTTAATAAGAAACGTCTTTAAGCCTTTTTTAAAGTCAATCAATGGTTGTGGAGCTCTCATAGTCAGGGAGGGAGTTCCAGAGGCGGGGGGCAGCCACACAGAATGCCCGATCTCCCATGGTCCTTAATTTAGTTTGTGGAAGGTGGAGGAGATGACTGTTCTGTGATCGTAGGGACCGGGTGGATGAATATGTAGTAGTAGTAGTCATGGTTGTGGTGTTGGTGGTGGTAGTAGTAGTAGTGGTGGTAGTAGTATTAATAGTGGTGGGATTAATATTAATAGTGGTTGTATTAGTAGTAGTATTAATTGTGGTGGTATTAGTAGTAGTATTAATTGTGGTGGTATTAGTAGTAGTAATAGCTGTAGTAGTAATACTATTTGTAGTAATATAGGCTCCCAACTTTGAAGGAAGACACAACAAAGTGTTTCGTCAAGACTTGCCAGTTAAGTTTAAATTGGATATTTAGGCTCATGTTTTGTCTCCTGGTCAGTTGTTAACCTCTGTAATTTTGCAGTTTTGGTCATTTTGTACCCATTTTATTTGGGTGCAAAAAGAAGGCATTCACGGCAAATCAGTTAGTACGCGTTTATGTCCACTTGGTACCCGCCCTGTCATCGCTTCATACCCCCCAGTTTGATCATTAGTGGCTTAATTCTGGGCTGTAGTGCCACATTGTTTTTGAATAAACTAAAATCTCAACACAGAAGAAATTATAAACAAAGAATGTGTTTCTAAATAAATCAAAGCTTTAAATAACTTGACAATTTAAGAAGTTTGCCTAAAAACACAAACAGAATTGGTTGTAGTTTGCTGTTATTATACCAGCGTCATTGGTTTTTAATTGTGCCTGGCCTTAGCATAATTTACACCCCATGGTTGAGAAGTTACACACACTCCAATGCAGAAGATTGTTTGTTTGAAGTGAAGTACACTTTGAAGAGGTCTGACTTATAACAATAAAAAGCGCAGATTGAGCGTATATAAGGTTGTATACAGCTTGTGCTACTGTATGTGATACAGATATATGTGCAGTGCAAACAAGAAGCTGAACAAATATCAATAAAGTTATGTTTTATAATAAGTGGAGCAATACAACAAAGCTGTGCATGGATGCAAAGAGAAAACCATTTTTACCCAACTGATAGAAACCATCAACCACTGGCAACAAAATGTGGATAGATTTGGTGAATGGACAAATTTAAAGGCACCTCTTGGTCACAAAGAGACGATTTGTTCCCACTTCTTTGTTGAATCTATAGAAAAATAACAAGGATAACACAGTTTGACAGAAAATCCAATTTTAGTGAGGTGATTTCTAAAGAGCTGTTATCTGAAAAAATCAACATCCAGTCAATGATCAACTTAAGGAGGATTCATCTCAGGTCCGGGTTGAGGTTTTTGATTGATGTCTTCCTGTTTTGCAGAAGAAATGCTGATTAATTTGTAAAGTGATTGAATGTGTGTGTGTGTGTGGGGGGGGGGGGGGGGGGGGTTGGGTAGGTGTGTGTGTGTTTTACAAGACAGATCCAGTCTAACTGCCAGCTGTTTTGATGGCACAGACAGAAATATAATTACTTTGGCCATGTCTAGAAAGATTACCTGTGTAGCATTAAAGCTGCGCTCCCCTGATTCTGAACTCTGAACTCTGACCTCTGACCCTTGGGTTGTCCGACAGACTCCCCATGAACTGTTTTCTTTAAAGTTACTTTGGATTTGAATGACATCCGATGTTTCCCATCACTTGGCCTCAGAGTCGGCTACAGTCTGACTAATGTTTACCCTTCTTTTATGCATTTAAGAAAGAAAAAACAAAAATAAAAAATGAATAATGAAGTTTGTTTTATTTGATTATAACCTGCGTGAACATGAATAATGCTGATTATTGTTTTCCGTCCTTATAATGAAATCATGTGAAATATAATGTGTTTTAATCACTCCTCTGTTGTTTTTCAGAAAACAACTTTTCATGGAGAGACACCTGTGAAAGTCTTTTTGAGCTGGGATCTGTTATTTCAGAGGGAAGTCGTAATATTCCGGAGATCCCCAAAACACTTTTGAGAGCTGATGGTTCACACAAAGTTTCTTTGTGTGACACGTTCAGTTCGTCTGTTTCCCCATCCTGATGTGTTCGCCTGATGTCCGTCTCATTTATTCCTGAGCAAAGAAAACAACATTTTTGCTCAGTAGCAATTTTTGTTAAAAGCAACGTAGAGTTCCATTAGCGGTAGACGAAACGTTTTTCTCACTGCGAGACACGTTGTCGGCTATACGTGTAAGCCTGCTGAACGTTGCCAATCGCCTGCACACCTGCTCATATCAGCTGTAATCCTGACTGACCCCTGAAGCAGTCACAGTGACTTTCGGCTACTTTGGGCTGTGCTTGTCCAGTCCTCTCCTTGTGGTGTATACTGGTCTGATCCACCAGCAAAACCTCAGAAAGATTAATGAAGTCAAGCTCTCAACACTGACTGGGTAAGGAGCTTCAACCTGGTGACATGAATGCAACGTTGGGTCTGGTTACGCCATTTTAACTGATACAATTGGATAAATCATTTTGAAGTGATAATAAATTATTTAATCTGGCCACATTAAATTCAAATCAACCTTTATTTAGACAGATAAATCACACTGAGCCGCGAAGACTCATTTACAAGTGAGATCTAACAGCCAAAGTACAAAGTAAACAATTTATCAAACTGTTAAACTTTGTCTAAATTTGTGCGTTTCTAAAATCCTGCTGAAAGAATCACCGTTGCCTCAGATAAAGGTGAATTATTCCTTCCATCTGTCGATTATCTTCTGCTTGTTCTGAAATTGGATCGTGAGGTCAGCAGCTTGAGCAGGGAGGTCCAGACATCTCTTTCCACAGCCACCTGTTGCAGCTCTTCTGGAGGACCCCAAGGCATTCCCAGGCCATCCCAGAGATGTAGGGTCTTCCCTGGGATCTCCTCCCAGTCGGACATGCCCAAAGCACCTCCCTAGGGAGGTGCCCAGGGAACATACTTACTAGTTGCCCAAACTACCTCAACTGACTCCTCTCGATGTAGAGGAGAAGTCTGAGTCTCTCCCAGATAACTGAACTTCTCACCCTATCTCTAAGGGAGAGTCCAGCTATCCTGCTTAGGTAACTAATTTCAACCGTCTGTATCCACGATCTCGTTCTTTCGGTCACTATCCAGAGTTCATGAACATTGGTGAGGGTAGGATTGTGGACCAACAGGTAAACGGAGCTTTGCCTTACAGCTCAACTCCGTTTTCACCACAATGGACTGGCTCAGAGTCTGCAATACTGCAGAAGCTGCACCAATCTGTCTTTCAATTTCACGCTCCATTCTTCCCTCACTCGTGAACAAAACCCCGAGATACTTGAACTCCTCCACTTGAGACAAAACCTCACCCGCTTCCTGAATAGAATAATCCACCCTTTTCTGACTGAGGACCATGGCCTCAGATTTGGAGGTGTTGATTCGCATCCCAGCTGGTTCACACTCAGTTGTGAACTGCTCCAGTGAGAGCTGAAGATCACGACACAACAATGCCAACAGGACCACATCATCTGCAAAGAGCAGAGATGGAATCATGAGGCCACCAAACTGGACTCCCTACACCCCCTGGCTGCACCAAGAAATTCTGTCCATAAAAGTTATGAACAAATCTGTTCAGGCAAGCAAGAAGCCCTGGCGGGGTCCAACTCCCACTCTGAAAGGGTCTGGCTTACTACCGGCAATGTGAACTAAACTCTCGCATCACTTGTATATGGATCGAACAGCTGAATAGTAGCAACAGACCCCCAATCTCATACTCATGGAGCACCCCACACAGTACACTCCGAGGAACACGATTGAATGTCTTCTACAAGTCCAAAACACATGCAGAGTAGTCGGGAAAGCTCCCATGACCTCTCGAGGACCCTAGTGAGGGTAAAGAGCTGGTCCAGTGTTCCACATCCAGGACAGAACCTGCATTGTTCCTCCTGGATCTGAGGTTCGACAATCGGACTCACTTCTCCAGTACCCCTGAATAGACCTTACCAGAGAGGCTAAGGAGAATTATGTCCCTGTAACTGGAGCACATCCTCTGGTCCTCTTTTTGAAGAGGGAAATGAGTCTTTGACTAATTAATTATTGTTTAGATTGTTTATTATTGTTTTAGTAATTACTTTAATACTGTTCAAATTACTTATTATCCTTTATCATGTGTGTAGTTCATTTTTTTTATTATTGTTGATGATACTTAGTTTCATTAACTTTATAATAAAACTTCAAAGACAAATTTGGTCTCCTGATTTGAATGAATATTAATTTATTACAGTATAGAGTTCTTTCTTCGTAATTAATGAATTGTACTTTATTGACTGAGTTCTGATTATTAAAGGGTGAATGCATTAATTAAGTTGTTGCTGGTCAGTAAACTGACCGGCTGCTTTAACGAGAGCAAAACGAACAGAAGTGTAATGAAATGAGGGGCAAGTGTCACCTTTCTTCCTCCATTCACTCACAAATGCCACAGCTGTACCTACATGCACGTGCAGCAACCGTGCACACAAGAACAAACTCAAAACCACAGTTTATGCATTCAGTCCTAACCCTTGGAGATTCTTCATTGTTCTACCGTAATGGTGCATCAATAGCACCACAAACATGACTTTAAAATGTGCTTTCATCACAAGTATTGTTTGGAAATCAGACAAGAAACTGTCCAAACACACGTCATCTTCCAACTGAGAACAGTGATGCTGGCATGAAGATTTCAGGGTTTCCCCCTAAACTACTGATTTTCCATAGTTAGGATAAAGTACTCAGAGATGTTGTGGACAAATATTTTCCTCCACCTGCATGTTTGAACAAAGGTTTAATATCATCACAAATCCTCCAGTGTACAATTATGATCATGAAAGACTCAATTCTACAACAAATGGCAGAACTTACAGCCCTCACTTGTCTCCTGCCTGACTGTCGGGGGAGTCGTGATTCAGGCCCTGATCCTTTTGACCCCTGGAGACATTGTGCCTGAATCCTGCGACGCGCCCGCCTGATCAATGACTCATCAATAGCAGTACTAATGTCTAACATGCTGTGGTGAGTCGCTCCCGTCGCTTCTATGACAGCTCCCAGGCAAAAGGAGAAACAAGTCGATATGTGGCGAGCCCTAAAAATCCATTTAAAAATCGTAACTCAGTGCAGGAACGCTTTGATGAAAACACCAAGTCAGGCTTCTTAAAGTATGGAGAATAAATGAGACCTACACCATGCCATAACATTATGAGCACTAATTGGTAAGTATTTGTTTTCTATCTCTGGAGATCTGCTGCAGAGTCAAAAACCGAGCCAGGGAGGGAAGTTTTCTAGAACTGGACTTGTTTGTGCAGTCGGCTTCATTTGAATTGTATTTGTTTATTGAGATGGATTTTGTGGCAATTAGAATCCAAGACTCATTTATCACATTTATGCTTTTATTATGACGTTTTGCATTGTGGTACATTTTTCTAAAATAGAAATAAACTTTTTTTTTTTAAATCTGTACTAAATAATTATTCAGATAGATAGATGGCTAGATGGATGGATGGATAGATCAATAAATAATCCCAGGGGGAAAATTCTATCCATTTGCTTCTGCTCATATGGGGTTGTGGGGGTAGGAAGACCCAGACTTCCCAAGCCAGCTTCTCCGGGGGAATCCTAAGGCGTTTCCAGGTCAGCCGATAAACATAGTCCCTCCAGCGTGTCCTGGGTCTTCCTCTGGTTCTCCTCCCAGTGTGACCAGAGAGGCGTCCAGGAGTCATCCTGAACAGATGCCTGAGCCACCTCAACTGTCTCCTCTCAATGTGGAGAAGCAGCGGCTCTACTCGGAGTCTCTTCCGGATGACCGAGCTTCTCACCCTATCTCTAAGGGAGAGCCCAGACACCCTGCGGAGAAAACTCATTTCGGCCGCTTGTATCCAAGATCTCGTTCTTTCGCTCACAACCCAAAGCTCGTGACCATAGATGAGGGTAGGAACGTAAACTGACCGGTAAATTGAGAGCTTCGCCTTTTGACTCAGCTCTCTCTTCACCACGACAGACCGGTACAGCGCTCGCTTCATTGCAGATGCCACAGCTATCAATCTCTCGCTCCCTTTTCCCCTCATTCGTGAACAAGACCCCGAGATACTTAAACTCCTCCACTTGGGGGAAAATTTGATAATTAAATATAAAAATGTTTTTAGATGGCTCTATACAACTGCAGAAGCTTCGAACACATGGATAAATTTTATGATTTTTTTTTGGATTGATTCATGCGTTATTCAAATTGTGTTTTTAGTTTTCAGCTTAGTTCTGTTTTTCTGACCATCTTTCTTCTTTATTTTTTCTTTTACCACCTGTTCTCTCTCGTTATATCAACTCACATGTTTGCCCTCCATCACCTAGTGTTTAAGGTCTCCTCCGTTTTAGTTTTTTATTATTTAATTTAATTTTCCTTTTCAAACACGAAGCTCTTTGATATAAACAACTCTGCTGCTTCTCTGCATTTGGGTCCAGTTTTACTCCGTACGATGCATGATGGGTCTACTTTTTTCCAGCTGCTCCCTTCTTCAAGGGTCGCCACAGCGAACTGTCTCGCACAAAGACTTACGCCAGATGCCTACGTGATGGAACCACAGACCGCCGAGCTACCACAGCTCTCTGTGTGGAGCAGAGAGCTGCTATCGAGGGTGCCCAGGGGGGCAGATGGTGGGGGTGAAGCTCAAAGGCCCAGAGTGGGGAAAATGAGGGTGGAGGCAGGTGTGTGGTTTACCTTTTCCACCCACATTTTGATGTTGTAAGTCCAGGGAGTTGAACCGGCAACCTTCCAATCACAGGCCCACCTTCTCTAGCCTCTGCACAACCACTCCCCCATGACGGGCCTACTTGTTTCTACTTTTAGTAAACGGTTACAGGTTTAAACTATTAGGTGGGAACATCCAATCAAACCACAACCTGTTTGTTGTTGTTTGTTATTTTGGTTTTAGTCTAACTTTAATAAAAGCATGAAAGAGGATTTGTCTCCCGTCAATAACTGATGTGTATTTAATTGTATTGGACTCATTGTTGCTTTGAATGCACCCTTTTTATCTATAGATTTAGTTTTGCTTTGAATGTTCTAACTTTTCAACGTAAACAACAAAGTCCATGCTCAATAATCCAGGTATACAATCCAACATTTTTCAGTCAGGTCATCTGGACAGTTTCTTTTTTTTTCTGTCCAGATGACCTGACTGAAAAATGTTGGATTGTATACCTGGATTACTGAGCATGGACTTTTTTGTTTTCAACCAGTTTCACAAGACTGTCAACAAGGAAGAGGGCCGGCAATGGAGGAGGGGACGTACCAAATAGACCATATTATCACAAGCAGAACTGGTTTGTTCCACTTTGGAGTAAGCTGTTGGAGGAAGAATCAGTTTTGTTGTGTGTTTCATTGACTGATGAAGCCTTCTGGATCGAAGGTGAAACGTTTCGGCACAAAAAAAAGAAACTGTCCAAATAACCTGACTGAAAAAAGTTGGATTTTCAATGTAAACGTTTAAGAACACAGTTTAGATTTCTTTACATGTGATCACACAGGCATCCATTTTGTTTCACTACTCCATTTTACACTGGATGTACAACATTATGCAAATGAGATGCCACTATTTCCAGTTTTAATCAGATTTGTTATGCAAAAGTCCTCAGCAAGCCCACTTACAGCTGACTCTGTAGAGCAGGGGTGCCCAAGCGTCCATCGCCATCTACCAATCGATCACAATGGCATGACATTATAAAAAATAGACATCAGCCTATCATCTATCTATGAAATTAGTCACTTGATTGACAGACAGGGCAGCCAGTCTGAGGCCCTAACATGACGTGAAACTTACGGCCATTCATTTACAGACAACAGCCCTCGTGAAACCGAAGGTTTCTGAATCCAGGTCTCAGAGTGGAGATTTTCAGGGGAACCCCCCACAGAGGCCTGACATGCTCCACAAATGTGAAGTCACACATGTCCACTACAGGCGGCTGCAGTTCAAAGTTTTTCCCCACTAACAACAGTTATAATAAACGGCAGAGAGCAGAGTGTTTTTGTGCCGCTCACCCTTTTTCAGCATTTAGGAGCAAAACTAATATAATCCAGGCTCCAAAGAGACGTTAGTGTTTTCACCAGTTTGGACTAACTGCCATGCAGATGCTGCTTGTGCAATGAATGTAGATGAGCCCTGCATCAGGGTTGCCAGATAAATTTAAAATGTCTTATTGACCCCCTCCTTTTCTGTGAACATGTTCAACAAACACAACACGCAACTCATCTTAGAATATCTTTACTCGGCACATGTGACAGTTTAGGTCAACATGCTATTATTTTAAAGCCACAGAACTATAGTTCATAATTTCTTATCTGGCAACCTGACTGACATGGAAACCACAACGTTTTTATGTAAACCTGCTAAGCATTGAAAAAACACAAACATTTCCAGAGGTTGTTCTTGGGTAAACGGGGCCTTAGTAGGTAGATCACTTTGACTTGGTCACTTTAAAAGAAGCTGCATGTTGAAAACGTCTGGACACCCCTGGTGCAGAAGAAGGACATGCTGTTTTTAACAGGTCCTGCTGGTTTATCTAGTCTGTTGTCAATCAAACACTTAATTTGTGCTAAAGAGTATAAACTGTTTCAAACAGTGATCATCAGGGACCACTGAGGGTGCAATAAAACCAATTAAAAGAGCAGTTTAGAATATAGCAAATGTTTTGATGTGTTTTCCTGAGCAGTGTTGCGTGCACGCTTGTCAGTAAATCTCTGAATCTGTGGATAACCAGGAATAATTTATTCTGCACATTTATTGGTCTTGTGGAGTTTCTGCACTGACATGTTGGGAGCTGGTTGGACCTGCAGAGGTCGAAGAGGCAACGATCACATCAGAAGAGGTTTAGTTGCGCACAAGCACCACACAATGCACAGAAGTAGTGTAGACATTGAAGGTGTGTTGTAAGGAGTTGATGTTGAAGATAAATATGAAATATACCAACGAGTAAGACATTTTATTGTTTGTGTTTGGAAGAGCAAGGCTGCCTCAAAATGCTAAACTAATCACATCCTTCCTGCACAGACTCGTATAAAAGACAGAGAACCAAGATGCACTTTCACTTCTGACTTCCATCCATTCCATATAAGCACCATAATGCTTCTTTAATGAGCTTTTATTAAAAACTGTAAGAGTCAACTCAAAGCAAATATAAGCTTTAGGGGAGATTTCTGCCTTCTTTCGTTCTTTGTCTTTTCAAAGTTTAATGAAAGGGTTGCGTTTACTATTCCCTGTCTGGGAAACTTCACAGGTTGCACCAGAGCAAGACCAGACAAATTAAAGCGTGACGGCTTTATGATGCGTTCCTTTGGTTCACCTGGGAGGGCGGCGGTGGAGAACCGTGTTAGCGAGGCAAAATGATGAAAGTCTTTTGAAGCTGAAAAAGCAGCAGCTCCAGTAATAACAAAGAGACGGTTCTTTATGAAAGAGAAAAGGAGCTCTGACTTCCAGGCTTTAAGTTCCTCTTCGATAATTACCAGAAGGTAGACATAAATCTTTCAATATGTTAACAATTAATACGGTGATGTCGGGCCTGTGGGCAACATGTTGGCTGGGAACGGAGGCTCAGGTTGTGTGTTTTGTTTTTATTCATACCTGTGAGGAGACGGATTTCCCTGGAGGGGGGAGATTAGCTTTTTGTTGTCGACTCGAACTGGAAAAAGGGGCTAAATAGACAAGACAAAGGAATATTAATAACTCTGAACCGTTTTTATTTTCCTCTTATTCAAACTCAATCTTTCTGTGACTGATCCTTTTAAAAGGAACAAAGATAAACACTCTTTAAATAAAAAAAATAAAATAAACATCTTTGGACATAAAGCCAATAAAGAACATTTAAGCTGCTGTTTGTTTCTATTTTGACTGAGCTCGTTTTTTTTTTCCACAGAGGCTTGAATTGTGGTGAGTTCAGGAGCCGTGGGACTTTAGATGTGCACAGTCATCAACATAAACTCCCAGTGGCCATTCCCATGAAGAACAAAAGCCTTCTTCTGCTCCCCCCACCCCATTCTGACACAATAAGATGCATTTGACAGCTTGTTAAAATAAAGAAATCCCCAAACCTTTCTCCAAAGAACAAGTTTACATTTTCCCTCTTCAGGAATGAAACCAGTGTTTCCACATTATTAAAGATTGATTTTACAGTCCTTTGTTTCTGAAAACAATACAGCATTCTTCAAAAATGAATACATCAATGAGAGAGTAGTAAAAACAGATGGTGCAGAAAACATCAGAAGCGCAGATGTTGCTTCGCTTTGGTTCATGGTTTTAGAACGTTTCTTAAAGCTGAGTTTATCAGTATAATATTTAAAACTAAAATGTTTCGCCGAAGTGTTTGAAAGTGTCTGAGACTTTGACTTTCATCAGCTTGCTTCTCTAAGGCCTATACGGAGTTCGGGACTTCTTTTTTTATGCTGACAAAATATAAACTGTTAATATATAATCATGTATAATCATTGTATTTCATTTGGACTGATTGTATGATTATTTTATTATGTGTAAAGCGCTTTGGTCCTGTTGGTGTTTAAAGTGCTCTATAAATTAAACTCGTATGTTATTTCCCGTTTAATTTTCGGTTTATTTTCGTTTCCGGTTCAGTGGCCTCATGGTTCCATCTCTGCTCTTTGCAGATGATGTGGTCCTGTTGGTGTCATCGTGTCGTGACCTTCAGCTTTCACTGGAACGGTTCGCAGCTGAGTGGGAAGTGGCTGGGATGAGAATCAGCACCTCCAAATCTGAGGCCGTGGTCCTCAGATGGAAAAGGGTGGATTGTTCTCTTCAGGGTGAGGTTCTGCCTCAAGTGGAGGAATTTAAGTATCTCTGGGTTTTCTTCATGAGTGAGGGAAGAATGGAGTGTGAGATTGATAGATGGATTGGCGCAGCGTTTGCAGTATTGTGGACTTTGTGCCGGTCCATTGTAGTGAAGAAGGAGCTGAGCCGTAAGGAAAGCTCTTTGTTTACTGGTCGGTCTATTTTCCTACCCACACATCTGGTCATGAACTCTGGTTAGTGACAGAAAGAATGAGAGCATGGATACAGGAGGTTGACATGAGTTTCCTCTGCAGGGTAGCTGGACTCTCCCTTAGAGATAGGGTGAGAAGTTCAGTTATCAGGAGAGACTCGGAGTAGAACCGCTGCTCCTCCACATCGAGAGGAGCCAGTTGAGGTGGTTCGGGCATCTGGCAAGGATTGTCCCTAGGTGCCACCCCAGGAAAGTATTTCAGGCATGTCAGACTGGGAGGAGACCCCGGGGAACATCCAGGAACGCTGGAGAGACTATATCTCTTGGTTGACCTGGGAACACCTTGGAGTCCTCCCAGAAGAGCTGGAAGAGGTGGCTGTGGAAAGAGACGTCTGGACCTCCCTGCTCAAGATGCTGCCCCCGAGACCCGAACTTGGAATAACTGGAAGATGATGGATGGATGGATGGATGGATGTGTAATCATGTCAGCATACAACAGATGTTAATAAGAGTTTGGGTGTGAAGACAATATTTGGAGATATGTCACTTTATCCATGCTGCTGATTTCTTACCCATAAGTCGCTTTATTCATACTCATCTACTCAAAACAGACTCATGTTCAGGCTGCTGTTTAATTCACAGTATTATATCTTATTATTGTTTAGCGCGTATCTTAGATCCTTGTATACTGTTCCATTCTTTATATATTTTATATTTGTGCTATTTTGGGGTTTAACTGGGACCTTGGGCACACAATTCAATTCCACCTCATGTACCACATGTGATGCAAATGACAATTAAAAAAAACCTTGAAGCTTGAAACAAAGAAAAGATTATGGTTAAGCCAAAATTTAAACACACACAATACTCTTATCGATGAGTTTTTTTATATAGAAAATTATTTTAGACTTTTTACGCTACCAATTTTTAACATAAGACTTCACAGAGAATAAGGATAGCTGCTTAAAACCTGCCAGAGATAAATTAAAAAGAAACTAGAAATGATTCCTATAGAAAAGAAAACGTCTAACCCATATTTGATGAGCTTTAGAACGTGATCTTTGTTAGACCAAAAAAAAAACAAAAACGTAAATTTATCAAATCCAATGAAAGTGAAGCAGAGAGAAAAAGTGAGTAAAAGTCCTAATCCCACTGATAAAGCATGAAAACGAGTCATGTTCCCCTTCAGGGAGATCAACTGCAAACACGTGCACGATGGACATTACTGCTAAAAGTTTTTAATACGTTTTAATAAGAATGAAAATATCAGTTAACCACCATTTTTAAGTGAAATCTCAGGTAACGAACGGAGCAGTGGTGCTCCGGTTTGTGCAGAGATCACATGACTTTTCCTGTTTGGGTTGAAACTTCACTTCATTCAAGATTAAAAAAAATAATAAAATAAATAAAACAAATACATTTGTAGGTTTTGTCTACTCCTCCAACTGAGAGACGCAACACAAACTGGAGATTGGTGGTTTCATGTCAGACACAGAACAGTTAAAGCGTAAAGTGTGGCAAACATTTTTTTTTTCTTGTACAAATACTCACTTTATGAAAAATAAAATCTGTTGCATGAAACTCAGGAATACTTTTATTATAATAGTATTGTACTTTTTTGGTTAATTTTAAACCTAGCTGTCATTATTTTTTGGCTTAAAGAACTAAAACATTTAAACCACCTATAAAAATAAATAAAGACAATTTGTAATTTTAACAGTTTACTGAGGCTTTAACTCAAGACTAACAATGGTTCAGAAAAAAACAGCTTCATGAGGAAGAACATGGTTATTGTGAGAAATACAAACCAAAATGTTCACATCTGTTTACGTCACATCTGGCCTTTGAATTGTGATGTTCATCCATTCTCGTGAACTTCACTTCAGATTTATGCCAGATGCTGTTTTGTAAAAACTCTGAAGGTTGTTGATCAGATGTGACATTCAATTATTTCTTATCTGAAAGACCATAACGTTTGGCCACAGGTCAGCAGTGGAGGGCTTGTTTGCACCCAAAAGGAGGGCAGGAACTGGTGTGTGGCCCAGATGACCAAGCAGAACCTTTCACCTGGTCCTTGTTATAGATCTGAGGTTTGGCCACCATGTTGGGGGACAAACAAGGAGCACAGAACGACTTGGATAAACTTGTGACTTATGTCTGGAAATTATATTTATTTACTGAGTCTGATGGGCTAAAAACCAGAAAAAAAAGATTCAACACTATTTGAAGTTTGATGAGACAAACTAGCTGAAAACCCAAATTATTGGCAGCATATGAAGTTATTGAAAGACTTGGTCTCTTCTGAAGATGGAAGGCAACAGACCAACTGTCTAAATCTACTGTTGTTGATTTCTTCTCCTAATACAGCACACACACGATCTGGTTTTCAACACGAGTCTGTGCAGAACTCAAGATCTCAATGTGTGCTAAAGTCTCCAGGCCTACAGCTGCTCCATCACCGTTTGGATGCAGGAAACGGACATCAGAGTAAGAAATGGTTGCCACATAGTCACAGCCAGGGTACGTTAGGAAAACCACCGATAAAGTAAAGAAACAGTACCTGCTGTTCATCGGAAATTAACCCGAGATGCAGCAAAACCTTTTATTTTGTAAAGAAGGTACACAAGTGAGATAGTGGAGGGGCGTCCAGTCTGTGTCCTCCAGGATGTTTGAGACGTTTCTCTGCTCCAACACACCTGAACAAGAAATTCAACCATTGGATTAAGTTTGAGTTCAAGATTCTTTGTTATCCCCAAGGGACAATTTGTTTCACAGTCAGTAGACGCACAAAACGTCCACGCTAGACAAGACATTGAGACTTATCACTGTTCGATGAGAAGCCTGATCACTACAGGGATGAATTAATTTTTCAGTCTGTTTGTTCTGCATCTGGGCTGCAGATACCTGCGTCCAGATGGAAGCAACCTGAACTCACCATGGAGTGGATGATCAGGATCTGCCAGAATCAGCCTGGCCTTGTTCACTGACCTCACCTTGTGTAGGACAGTGAGGTTCTGTAGGTCAGGGAGGTTCTGTAGGTCAGTGAAATTCTGTAGGTCACTGAGGTTCTGTAGGTCAGTGAAGTCCACGACCACAGGTTCAGGGTCTGGGTCATCACTGCTGAGAAGGGCCAGGATGACAGAGTCATCAGCAAACTTTAAGATGTGACCATGTTGGAAATTAGGTGTGTTGGAGCAGAGAAATGTGTAAAACATGCAGGATAGTAGCCCTGGACACCTGGACACCTGTTTATGGGTCTGACAACAAAGATTTGCCAGCCCTAGTGTCTTCACTGCTGGGACAACTTGTCCTCTTGGTTTCTCATGATTGCAGGGATTCCAGAACATGATTCCTTATGGCTGTCAGCCACGCTTGAGCAGACAAATACTGCACTAAAGAGCAGTTAACGTTCTTTATTCTTCACATATATTGACAGAAGCTTGTCTTCCAAGATGGCGGATACATATTATGATGTCATCTCCTCGTCTTCCTGCAGTCAGTTACCGATGAGCCACGATGTTCACGTGTAAAGATTTATATTTTAACACACTAATCAGACTCTAAACTGATAAAAGAAACTGCTTTAGACTCATTTCTTTAACCATCGTCAAAATGGTTGTACATAATATGAAAGCACAGACAGAAGGCTTTCAGCGCATGAAACACAATCACTAAAACATTCAATTTGCTCTAACTATCAATTTATGCTGCACAAAACGACAGAAACAAATCTCAAATCAGTGTATGAGGTGATTCAAAAAGCCCATTTAAAGCTTAACAAGTTCTCTGAGAGAAAAATGGCATTAAAGTCTGTCTCTATAGAATCATTATCAGTTTATATTATAAATAATACCTTAATAAATGATGTTATTGTGCCAGCCTGACTTGTAGTTCCAAAATAAGCTTTAAAAATATATTCATCCTGGTTCTGAACTGTCACCTCAGGTGAACGGTGCTTTCTGTGGGTTTTCCATTAAAGTGCATATTTAAAAAAAAAAACCTCCCATGAAATCCAAATAATTCATAAAAGTGTTAAGCACAAAAGGGAGAAAGCGGAGGCAGCGCGGAAAGGGAGAATCCGTTTGCACCATCATGCCGATTCAAAGCTATAAACAAAAGCCTGTAATGAGATATGTGCTTTGAGCTTTTCCCCGTTCAGCCCGAGGTTTGTCTTGTCGGGATCGTACGGGAAGCATTGATTGCTCCGAGACAAAAACAAATACATCCTTTGATAGCTTGGACGTTAATTTGGATCCATGCGTTCCCCGTAATGCTCCGGGGAGTGAAAGCAGGATATGTATTTTCTCATTTTTCATGGCACTATCCATTTATTGCTGGCCACTGAAGGCAATCTGTGCACGTGTTCTAAATGGTGGAAGGAAGGGGAACGCTTTTATTCAGCATCTTTCACATGAAAAACTCTCGCCTGTGTTCATTCCTTCAAGCCGTCACATATCGAAGGTTTCCTCGTGTCAGAAACACACTCCCTGCTGACACACCATCAGGTGCACTCATGCAAGCTCTAAAAATACAGACTGCTTCATTTCACTCCCCGACTTTCAGCAGAAAAAGATCTTTTCAATCTTCATGCATGAGAGAAGATTTTACATTTCACTGGATAAACCTTGTTCGCATTACGTCTCTGAAAATGAGTTTACAGGAATTTTGTCCGAGTGGTAGCTGCACCCAACACGAGGTGAAGGTTTTACTACCTGACACTGTGACGAGGTGAACAAAAGATGAAGGGATGAGCTTAACAGACGCCCTTTATTCCATCCAGCCATGCCAATGTTAAGATCTGCAAATGACAAGACAAATGCTGTATGACTTTATTTATACATTTGTAATTTTAAAAGTTTTCTCTTCAAATGTGGCTTTAGAAGGATCCTCCTAATTCATTTACAGCTTTAAACCAAACAAAATGAGCAAACCTGTTTCTGTAACTTGAACAAAATGTCATATCATCATCATCATCAGCTACCTGCTGCACAGAGCCTGCACACCTGCACAGGACAGACAGCACCGTCAGAGTCACATTGTTTGACTTTTCCAGTGCCTTTAACACTATAAGACCTGCTCTACTCTGCAGTAGCTCCGGGACATGCAGGTGAATGACTAGCTGGTCACCTGGATCAGAGACTACCTCACAGGTCAGACACAGCATGAGGCTGCAGAACACCACCTTGGACACCATATTGAGCAGCACAGGGGCACCTCAGGGGACAGTCCTCTCACCATTTCTCTTCACTCTACCCCTCGGACTTCAGGTACAACTCACAATCCTGCCATCTGCAGAAGTTCTTGGATGACTCTGCTGTTGTGGGCTGCATCACTGGTGATCAGGAAGCTGAATACAGAGGTGTGGTGAACAGAACCACACGCAACTCAACGTTGGAAAAACTAAAGAGCTGCAGGTGGACTACAGGAAGATCAACACCCCCCCCCCCCCCCCCCCAACCCTATCAACATCAAGGGTACTAATCTGGACACTGTGGACTGCTACAAGTTCCTGGGGGTCTGCCTAGACAATAAACTGGACTAGACAATTAACACCAACACCCTCTACAAGAAAGGGCAGAGCTGCCTTTTTCTTCTGAGGAAACTTGGGTCCTTTAACATCTGCAGGACCATGCTGCAGATGTTTTACCACTCGGTGGTCTCCAGTGTCTTCTTTTATGCTGTGGTGTGCTGGGGCAGCTGGGTGAAGAAACCTGATGCCAGCAGACTCAATAAACTCATCAAGAGAGCTGGTTCAGTTCTGGGAGTGGACCTGTGTCTCTGACAGAGGTGTCTGAGCAGAGGATGCTGAGGAAACTGCTCCAGATCCTGAACAACACGTCACACCCCCTGCAGGACACACTGGACTCTTACCGCAGCACCTTCAGTCGTAGACTGAGACCACCAAGGTGCTCCACAGAACACCACAGGAAGTCCTTCCTCCCTGTGACCATCAAACTTTTCAACTCCTCCCCCTTTCTGCACATAGGACAATAAAATTGATCTTGTACTAGTATAGCCATGCTGCATTCAGGTACCTGTTGTGTTCACGGCTGCACGAACAACCAGACCAAACTAAATAAGTGGCTACAACAACAGTGTTTTCAACACGGACACAAAACCAAAGAGTGTTTCTGTGAAAATTACGTATAGTTTCCATCTTCTACCTTCAGAGGAGGAATTAAGAAGAAAGTGGCTGAAGAGACCACCCAAAACATTGTCTGTGAGCTCATTTCACTTTGTTGACAAACGGCCAACAGAGGAAAACCTGCATCCTACTTTGTGTCTGGACTACAATAAACCACCGGAGAAGAGACGCCGGATCCTCAGAAGGATTGAAAACAGTGACAAGAACATCAGGTATGATTTCAAGTGTATGGAGGTCACAACATTATAGTATTTGTTCATTTTCAGCTTTATGATTTTCTCTACAATTAACCCAAGCTCGGTGTTTGAGGACTTTAAGACTTTGGCTGTGCTCTGTGTCTGATTTAAGGTCAATAAGACTGCGTCCCACCTCTTTTAACAAAACACCACCGACCTTATTACTGTAAAGATATTAACACCTCAGAGCTTTACAGGTCGTTCATCGCTTCACCGTCAGAAGAACCAAGTCAGTGAAGTAGTTAAATATGCTAGTAGATGTAATCTGTGGCCACTTTTGATCAGGGAGTGGTATGTTTATCAAGGATTCCAGGTTCTTTATTTGTCATACATGTGGTACATGTGGTGACATGTGGTACATGTGGTGGAACGAATATCTGCGGTTAGAGAGGTGGGCCTGTGATTCGAAGATCGCAGGTTCAAGCCCCGGCCGGCCCCGACAACATCAAAATTGTGGGTGGGGTAGGTGAAGCACCCACACTTGCCCCCATCCTCATTCGCCCCACTCTGGGCTCATGAGCAAGGCCCTTAACCCACCATCTGCTCCCTAAACACGTCTCTCTTGAAAATGAGTTCTCGTGGCTCAATGAGACTACCTGGATAAGTAAAGGGTAAATGAAAAAAAAAGTGTACACAGGGTCCCAGTTAGATCCAACAAAAGTATAAAATGTAAAATAAAAACAGTTTTAAGATCTAATACATGAAATAAGAAGAACATTAACTAAAAATACACTAAGCACTAGTAGTATAAAAACAATACGCAGAACAGCAGCACAAGCATGAGTCTGTACGAGCAGAAGAGTGCGAATGAACACAGCAACATGAAACAGATCAGCAGCAACATGAAACAGATCAGCAGCAACATAATGTGATTTTTCACAGTAATTATCCTAATTAGAGATTCATGAGTCTAACAGCTTCAGGGTATAAGTTGTTCCTCAGTCAAGTGGTTCTACATTTAATGCTCCTCAACCTCCTGCTTGAAGGGAGCGGGCCAAAAAGTGTGTGCGCTGGGTGAGTGGTGTCCTTCGTGATGCAGATGTCCCTCTTCCTGCATCTAGAGGTGTAGATGCCTGTGATGGTGGGGAGGCTGACTTCAACATCTTCTGTGCAGCCTTGACCACTTTCTGCAAAGCTTTTCTTTCTGTAGCTGTGCAGCCTCCATGCCACCCGCTGATGCTGGAGCACAGGATGTTCTCCACTGAACACCTGTAGAAGGAGGTGAGGAATCCTAGTGGAGCTCTGACAGGTGGTGTTCCTGTAAGTTTAAATTTAATACACAATGCTTGGAGAAACTACATTAGCTCGTACTGTTGGCACATAAACAAACATCGGTTCTGGTCCATGCTGGAAGTCACGCCCATAATTTGTATGGGGGCTAGGAATAAGGTGGATAGGGTTTTGTATCATTTATTAACAAGCATCTGTTTTCTGACATGAAATGCTTGATTTTATATTTATGCATTTTCTTAATTTGTACTTTAATCTTTAAATATTTTTTCTTATGGATCAATAGCTTTTTTAACTAAGTTTAAAACTCTGTATTTCTCCATTAGAGTCCCACGTGATGAAAGTGAAAAATAAATACTAAAGAGATGAATGTGTGCAGTCTGGCAGCGAGATTAACGAGTCGGGTCCTGACAGATATGTGACCTCCTCGGAGGAGGAACGAACATAATTGTTTGGTTTTGTTACGTTTGCCTTTGGTGATTTTGTGTCAGAGAAGATAATGATATTTGCTGAAAGTTGTACAAATAAACAAGTGAGATAAACAATCAGATACAATTAGGATTATTGTTCCTCTGGCGCTGAAATAATAACCACTTCAGTGGGATCTGTTTACCTGAATGATAATGACTCGTGTTGTTGCCACTGACAGGAAAATATGCCCTTCTTTGGATCCAGTTTCACAACAACCTTTACAAAAATACAAAGCAGTGCATTCGTTAGAGAACTCTGAATTTAATTTTGTTCCTGCACAACTTTCAGCAGCAAATAGCTTGAATATTTATGTCAACTAAAGACGCAAAGTTCACAAACGATGGGAACCAAACCTCAGTTGTCAGTTCTTTTTATATTTTCCTCCTCAGATGCAGAAACACACACTTATCCTTTCCTTTTCCACTGAGGCGAAGGAGAACAGTGCAGCAGCTGTTATATATGGCTAAGATGCTCGGGGGGGTGGGGTGGGGGGGTAGTGTGTGCTTGACCAGTCACATGGTACAAACAAGTCACTACGTACAAAAAAGTCACTACGTATAGACACGTCACTATAAACAGACCTGTCCTACTTACAGATAAGTTACTCCAAACAGACAAGTCATTACGTACAAACAAGTCACTACACACATAAATGTAACTACGTACAAACAAGTCAATACGTACAAACAAGTCACTTTGTAGAGACACGTTACTACAGACTGTCACTACAAACAGACCTGTCCTACTTACAGATAAGTTACTCCAAACAGACAAGTCATTACGTACAGACTTGTCACTACATGCAGACTAATGGTGCTTTGCCACTGTCTTAACTCTCATTGGTTCTGCACCACACTGCACTGGTTAAGGACCTTCCCACTGCCGGTACCTCCACTCAGCCCAGTTTGGGACCATCTTGTTCACGGTTCCAAGCGAACTCCTCCGAGGTGATGATTTTGACGTAAGCAAGCAGCAGCTGCTGATTGGCCAGAGGAGCTACGTCAAGAAGGATTAGGTTTATTTATTTATGTATTTATTCCATTTTCTAGTTTCTAGTTTAGAATGGAAGCTCCAAAAACTGTGTCGTGGACCATTGACGAGGTCCAGACCTTTCCGTCTTTATTGGTGGATCAGAGGTGAGCAGGACAGCATTACAAGAAACTAACAAATTTACCTTGAGATATCCAAGATGATGGTGCAGTATGGCTACACCTGGACCTTTAAGCTATGCCAGGATAAGCTAAAAAAAAAAATTAAAGTCAAATTACATTTACAATGCCCACCCACTTTACATTGACAATCCCGCCCACAGAGCAGAGAAACGAGTCGCAGTGGCAAATCACCTCCACCTGAGAAGAACCTATAAGACGAGAGCCGACTCGAGTCGTACTTATCAATAGCAAAGTGGCTTAAAGGGGCTGGGACTGATGAGTGGAGCGGCTGCAGCTGTGACAGGTCAAACAGGGTGGAGTTGGGTGTGGCATGCTGACTAAAAAAGTACTGACTGAGGTAGAGGTGGCTGGTGATACAAAGAAACACACATAACAAAACTAAACACAGAAAATAAATGTAGTGACCAGAACTAGCTGAACCTAACAATAAACACAAACGTTTGTTTCCTCTGGATGCACTGGTGAAGATTCTCAGTCATCCAGGACAAATAAATTTAAAAAGTTCAAGACAAAAACAACTGGACTTTATTTGTAATAGAAGATGTTTCGCTTCTCATCCGAGGAGCTTTCTCAATTCAAAGACCAGGGAGTGTATATAAAGCTGAAGTAAGATACATACATACATATGCAGATTGACCTATCACACCTCATAGTAGGGGTTTGTTAAGGTCTTTGGTAATCTAATTCACAAAATATAATACATAATTTAATAATAATAACACATAATAATTTCCTCTGGATGCTGCATTAAAAAGAGGGAAAGAGCTGCTGTCAGGAAACAAGGCACAAATGGAAAAATAAAAATAAAACCATCTTAAAACCTCCAAAATCCCACAAAATGTGAAGTACAGATTACAATCAACAAAGAGGCAAAACACAAACTTTCAATTTACGCAGAATAAAGAGTCTCTGCCACGGGACCAGGTGATGTTCGCTTTGTGTTTCCTGCAGAATCTTAACGAGTTTAGTTTGATCCATTACAGAGTCCCGGTGGGTTCAGGTCGTCTGCTCACAGTCTGAACAGTTTTTTTTTTTTTTAATGATACATTAAATAAAATAATTGACTGTTTGAGGTTTTCATCTGCCTGTAAAACGGATATGTTTTATTATTTCTGCTGCTGTCTCCTTTGATTTTTTAAATTTTTTTATCAATCGTTCACATTCATAAATTCTCCGTTTGTGTCTTCTGCAACCGTTTCTGGACTCGCGCGTTGTGTCCTGTCTAAAGTTGTTTCTGTGATTTTAAATTTGAATTAGCAGCTGGGAGCTATGAATATAATGCATGAATATTATGCAAACAAACAAATCAATCATTCACTTCAAATAGAAATTCAGTAAAATAAAACATAATCTCTGACAGGCATGGACACAACCAGAGCAAGATTTAACTGGTTTGATCATCAAAGGGTAATTAATTTATCTAACAGAGGAAGCCGGAGTACCCGGAGGAAACCCACGCATGCAAGGAGAGAACATGCAAACTCCACCCAGAATGGCCCCTGGCTGGGATTTGATACAACAACCTTCTCGCTGAGAGGTGTTAGCTCTACACACTAAGCCACTGTGCCACCACCAGAACACATCCATCCATCCAATTATCTTCCGCTTGTTCTGGAGTCTGGTCTCAGGGGCAGCAGCTTGATCAGGGAGGTCCAGGCATCTCTTTCCACAACCACCTCTTCCAGCTCTTCTGGGAGGACTCCAAGATGTTCCCAGGCCAACTGAGAGGTGTACTCTCTCCAGCGTGTACTGGGTCTTCCCCAGGGTCTCTTCTCAGTCTGACATATCCGAAGTACCTCCAGGGAAGTGTCCATGGAGCATCCTTACCAGATGCCTGAACCTCCTCAACTGGCTCTTCTGGATGTGGAAGAGCAGCGGTTCTACTCCAAGGCTCTCCTGCATGACTGAACTTCTCACCCTATCTCATCGTTTTGCCTTACATCTCAGCTCCCTCTTCACCACAACGGATCGGCACAGAGTCCACAATACTGCAGATGCTGCACCAATCCATCTGTCAATCTCACGCTCCATTCTTCCCTCACTCGTTAACAAAACCCTGAGATACTTGAACTCCTCGACTTGAGGCAGAACCTCATCCTCGACCCAGAGAGCAATCCACTCTTTTCCAAAAACATTTTTCTTTAAGCAAAAGGTTGTAGCTTTAAGAACTCTGCACTTTTTTTCTGTCGGCTGCTCCCTTCTTCAGGGGTCACCGCAGCGAACTAGTGCACATCAAATTACTAAAATAGGTCGTCCTTTGACCGGTGACTGTTCAGCTGTCATGTTTACAGGGTCTGGTCCCAGTTGACTTGGTGGTCCAGTTCCCCTACTGATCTGGCACAGGTGTAAACCAGATAAAAAAAAAAAAAAAACTGTATTATCCCACTCTCTCGGTTACTTGAACGCACCCTTGGTCATGTGACAGTGAAGAAGTTATGTCACTAGCTGCTGTGGCTTTAGGCTGATCAAGAGTGTGAGGAGGAGAAGCTGCTGGAGAAGCTGTGTTTGGTCTGTCTCTAATGACTGTTATTTGTCTAAAGTTGCATAGTAAATGCACTTTTAACTTGAATGCATGAGACTGTATGTTTGGGGTGGCAACTACTGCTGTTTTTGGAGGCAGTCTGGTGTCATGGAATGTTGGGAGATAGCATGGAATTGGCCAGGTGCACCCTGCTGGGTCAACTGATGGCGAGCTACTAACCATTACACAGATGGGTCTTGTTCTTTTGGATTTGTTCTGCTAAACTAGCTGTTTTTTTCTCCTGTCTATTTCCAGTGATTGCAGAATTTTATTGTATCATTATTGTTGTTTTTGTAGCATTGTATTCCTGCATTAGTTTTTTTGTTTTGGACTTCGCATCATTCATGTATTTATTGGTCGTTTCGCCGTTTGCAGCATGTATGTGCCGGTCAGCCATTGTAGCTTTGCCATTTAAAACACACTCATACCGTGTTTGACTGCACCTTCAGTTGGTCAACGTCCTTTTATTCATCCGTCTGGTTTGTACGTTGTGTTTAAATTTAGAGGTAGTTGCTGTTGGCGTCGTTGTTCTGGATCCATACGGAAACTCTGAATGCTGGAACAGGTTCTGTCGGTTCTCAGCTGACCTTCCACTAACGAGCAACTTTTTTTTCAGAAACTCTGCCCATTTCCTCATTAGTTTGTATTTTTGGAAAATGAAGAAACTCAGGGGTCAGAAATGACACATTGATTAGGTAAATCATGCCAGAAGTAGTAGCTGCGAGCTTTCCGAGTCTCGACACGAAACAAGGTGTTAAGTTCAGCTGAGGTGTGTGTTCGGAGCAGGGATTTGTGTTATTGGAAACAGCATGCAGTGTTCTCAGGTCAGCAGCAGAACATGGTGTGTTCCACTCATGTTGTTTCATTACAGCCCGCTGCCGTCTTCCTCCTTCCCTCCACATGTTGTGCATGCAAACAATCCATACTGCACACTAATGACACGCTGTTCCTGCACATTCTGTTATTCTGGTGAGTTCCTCAGGTGTGCAGAGGTGACAGTGTTGGAGACACTTCGCGGTGGCAGTAAAGGTACAACACAACATATAATGTGTTGCTCATTATTAAGTTTACCAAAGAGTTTACACAAGTGAGCTGATGCCAGCTACAGACATGCAGCTATTTATTGTGCTCCCACTTTGAATTTGTTCACTTTGTGCTCTCTTGAGGGAGGGAGGACCATCCAGCTGCAGGGTTTAGAAAGTGCCACCTCTGAAAAGATGTCCCTGTGCATGTTTGTTTGCCCTGCGCTGTACTCCACTTCTACTTGCAAAGCGGTGCATGGTCTGATTACATTCACACAGTACTCGAACCGCGCTCGAGTTTTCTTCTACCGGACCGAGACCTAGGTTTTAGACCAGGCCAGACAGAGTTCACCTTTTTGTTCCGTGACAGAGTTCGATGACACGTTCACACCTCCCCAAATGAACCGGACTTCCTAGGCAAAAGGGCTAGAGTTCAAGAGAACAGGTACAACATGGACCCTAAGGGTGCATTCACACCAGCATTCTTCAGAGGTTTTTCTGTTCTTGGTGCAGCTGTAGTGTTCAGAGGCCTAGTCCACTACACAGCGCCACCACAGGCGAGTGGGGGAACAGGTTGGCTCGACTGCACAGAGCAGGGTGAATGCAAACGCACCAGTTCAAATGTAAACAAAATGTTATGAATATTGGTCCCCAACCGAACTGAGTGTCAGGTGTGAAAACAACCTTAGGTGGACCGTAAAGGTACAATACAACATATAATGTGTTGCTCATTATTAAGTTTACCAAAGAGTTTACACAAGTGAGCTGATGCCAGCTACAGACATGCAGCTATTTATTGTGCTTCCACTTTGAATTTGTTCACTTTGTGCTCTCTTGAGGGAGGGAGGACCATCCAGCTGCAGGGTTTAGAAAGTGCCACCTCTGAAAAGATGTCCCTGTAACGACCGTGGCTATACCCAGAAACAAGGACCGAAGAAAACGGATACCAAGACTCAAATATGTTTACAGTGTTTATTTACAAAGGTGGAAAACTCATCGATTTGCCAGGGAAGGAGCTGGAATCCTGAAGAGCACAAAGATGGTTTCTGCTCTGTCGGCAGGTGGTGATAATGTTGTTGCTCTTTCTTACGGTAGAGGTAGGACTCAGTTGTGGGGAGAGCTGACCCAACAGTTCCAGGGCAAAGAAGGTGTGCATCAGAACAAAGGTTCCAGGCAGGAGGCAGGCAAGTGATAGGAAGGTGTGGAGGCAGCTGAGGAGGGAGAGGAGAGCTCAGGGTCCACAGAGGAGCATACATGGGACATAAGGACATCCACAGGAGCATCCAGGGGACAGGAGGACATCAGGGATAATACTCTGAAAGCACAGAGAAATATACAGCTTGTTACTATTAGTTAAACTCACAAGTAAATGGCTAGAACAGAACTACCTTTGGCAGGTAATGCGCCAGAGCCCGCTGCATGTCCTCTGCAGCGTTTCATGCTCCTGCTGCTCATCAAGCCGATGATCCTGGGGTGCTGCTGATTGGTGCTCAGATGTGACTGCAAGGAGCTGCAGAGCAGAACTCCCACACACAGTCTTATGTGTAGCTTTCCACAGCAACGCCACTGATTATAAGATTCTGCAACACCAGCTTCATTAATAAATATAATAAATATGCACATCTCTGCAGGAGGTGGGCAGCTTGATTGATGATTTATGAACGTCTGAAGTGACCTTAAGGGCGTTTTCGCACCTGATAGTCTGGTAGACTTGGTTCGATTGGGGACCAAAATTCTGAACATTTGTTTGCATTTTCAATTGGTGTGGTTCTCATTCACGCTGCACTGAGGCAGTCGAGCCAACCTGTTCAACAAAATGACACAAAAACCTCTGAAGAAGACAATTCTTCTTCTTCTTCTTCTGGAAATAAAAACAAAAATGGTGTGGCATCAAATTTAAGCAGTTTTAGGAGTTCTACCTTGTCATTTTTCAACAATGGACTCAGCATGAGTGTAAGATGAGGCAGAAGACCATGGAGAATGTTGTTTTTCACACAAGGCAGCTGACGGCTCCATATGAGGTAAGAGAAATGCATGTTTGTTTGCCCTGCGCTGTACTCCACTTCTGCTTGCAAAGCGGTGCATGGTCTGATTACATTCACACAGTACTCGAACCGCGCTCGAGTTTTCTTCTACCGGACCGAGACCTAGGTTTTAGACCAGGCCAGAGTTCACCTTTTTGTTCCGTGACAGAGTTCGATGGCACGTTCACACCTCTCCAAATGAACCGGACTTCCTAGGCAAAAGGGCTAGAGTTCAAGAGAACAGGGACAACATGGACCCTAAGGGTGCATTCACACCAGCATTCTTAAGAGGTTTTTCTGTTCTTGGTGTAGCTGTAGTGTTCAGAGGCCTAGTCCACTACACAGCGCCACCACAGGCGAGTGGGGGAACAGGTTGGCTTGACTGCACAGAGCAGGGTGAATGCAAACGCACCAGTTCAAATGTAAACAAAATGTTATGAATATTGGTCCCCAACCGAACTGAGTGTCAGGTGTGAAAACAACCTTAGGTGGACCAGAGTTCACTTTTTTTGGTCCACATCAGAGTTCGATTGTGCATTCACACCTCCCCAAATGAACTGGACTTCCTAGGCAAATGGACTAGAGTTAGATTAAAGTGGACTAAACGGGGCTGGTGTGAATGCACCCTAAGAGGGCTAAAGATTCACCCCTGACCCAGATGGAGTGTCCCACTTTCTCCTGGTTGAGAACCATGTCCTAATACAGAGCTGACGGTCCTGGTGGCCGTAAACCACCTCAGTGCAAACTGAAGGTCATGGCTTGACAACAGAACAACGCATTATCTGGTAAAAATGCTAATCCAGTTTACTGAAGTCTTTGGACTGTGTTACTGGTTCCCAATAAACCACAGCAACAGTTGGAGGAGACACACTGAGGTCAACTGAACACATCCACATTGTTAAACTTTACTATTTCAACAAACCTTTTCCTTGTTTTCAGCTGTATAAAAGAAATGTCTTCAGCACAAAGTGCCCCCGTTGTTTAGGACACAGTGGGTCGTTTACAGGACAGTTTCTGGGTTTCAAGCACTTGTCTCAGCAAACATCTGGATTTGTCTTTAAACAAAAAACTGAGTTCACTATTTTTATAAAATTCTATGTTAGGATTGGAGCAAAAGTGAAACAGATGCTGTTTATCCTGATTTTATTTGCACAAGTCAACAGTTTAATCAATACTGCCCTTCACTTTCAGCTTTAATCTGTTAGTTTCCAGAGCTCTGCTGGGCTGAGAATGATCTGCTAGTGAACGGTGTTTGAACTTTATACAGTGGAGTTGTTTGTTTAACGTCACAAATTATCACTAAGATAAAAATATCAAACTGACGGATGCAAAAAGTTTCCAAATGGGCTGAAATGTTATTAGATGTGTTGAAAGTTCCTTCAGTTTGAATTGAAAATAAAACATAAAAAGACAAGCCGACGTTTTTATCAAAGCTGATGCAATTTTACATCATCACCTCCAAATAAATTGATGCAGTTTGTCAGAAACATTGCCAGCTGTGTGACAGACACTTTGCTGACTTCCTGCGTTTTCTCTGCCAGTTTGCACAAACTGAGATTGTAAAGACGAAGCTGTGCAGGTGGCAAAAACCCCTTTAACCCGAAACAGTAAGACTGAAAAACCAACATCTTTAGGTTCCACATTGGGATTCTGCAGCAGCGCCGGGTCCACAATCAGGACCATAAATATAGCTTTAATAACAAGCAGCAGCTGAATTTATAGAAAGAGAAATGCACAGAGATGTTTTCAGTGGTGGTGAGATAATCCCCACAACAACAGTTGGATCAAACAGTATAATAATGCTGATATGAGGTCAGGATGGTGATAAATAAATGCTTCAGCTTTTTGTTGAAAACCACTTACCTGATGTTTACCTCTGCTGCAGAGGAGTCTGAGCCCGGGGCAGAGACACGTGTTACTCACTGCATGCTCTAATCTCTGAACACGGGAGACGCACAACCACAACCACACAGAGCCCAGCCGGTGCTACACACCAGCCTGGGATTGTTCAGATGACTGTAAAGATGTTTTGAGGTGATTCACAGACTTCAAACCTGATTGTGTTGGTGGAAAAGCTTCAGGTTCTTGTTTTCTTGATGCTACATGGACCTCACCTTGTTTCTGTCAGAACTTCTTTGGACGAACCCAACAAAGTTAAGTCAGGTCCTCTGGATGGTCTCTGTTTAAATGTTTCGTCTTTCATCCAAAGGACTTCATCAGTCTGAGGAGCCACAACAAACAGTCCCATAAGTGGCTTACTCACATAGTGGGCCAACAAGTTTGATGGTGATAAGGTGTTTTCTGGAGTCCGCCCTCTCCCCCCGTCGACTCCTCTGAGGCAGCCATAGCTAAAGTGATTCAAAACATTAAAGTTTATGCTCAATAATCCAGGTAATCCAGGTGTTTTATCACCATAAAATGGGTTGGCCCACTATGTGAGTACCAGTAAACCACTTATGGGGCTGAGTTTGTTGTGACTCCTCGGACTGATGAAGTCCTTTGGATGAAAGATGAAATGTTTCAACAACAAAAAAAGGAAGCCATCCAGAGGACCTGACTTAACTTTGTTGGAATTTTTACCTGGATTATTGAGCATGAACATTGATTCTTTGGACAAACTGCAGCAGGGGTGGCAGGCGGTGGAAAAGAAACAGATTTCTTAAATCTGGACAAACAGGAAATTTGGCTCAAAGAAGTTGTCCATCCATCCATTATCTTTACCTGCTTCTTCCTTTTTGAGTTGTGGGGGTCACCGGTGTCTATGTCCAGCTATCACTGTGTGAGAGGCAGGAGACACCCTGGACAGGTCTCCAGTCCATCACGAGGACACACAGAGACAAATGAGACAAACAACCATTCACTCTCTCACTCACACCTACTGTAGGGGCAATTTAGAGTCACCAATCAGCCTAACATGCATGTTTTTGGTCTGTGGGAGGAAACTGGATTACCTGGAGAAAACCCATACAGCACGGAGAGAACATGCAAACTCCACCCAGAAAGGTCCAAGACCAGGATTTGAACCAGGGCGACTTGCTCACTGAGAGGCGACAGCTCTTCTCAAAGAAGTTGTTGTATAAAAAACTTTTTGTTAAGTCGTTGAATCTGACGGTACGTTTAATAACTTGATGGTTCTCAGTCAGACTCTGCTCTGGATTTAATCAGCTGTTTGTTTTAATTATTATTTGCTTTAATTGAAACTTTAAGGAAACTATTCAAGCAATCAAATCTCCCACTCAGAAGAATGGATGATTTAAAGTTTGGGTCACTCGTTTTCACATCAGCTGCACCTTTAAAACATGGAGTCAGGGACGCGAGCCGGCAAGCAGTCAGCAGAAGGTTTTCTTCCATTTCAAAGTCTAATTGATGAAGTCGCTCTAAGCGAGCGTTAAAATGAAAGTCGATCACGTCTCGATTCATCCGAAGCTTTGTGTGATGCTGACAACATATCCAATCACGATGAGGAGGAAACAGAAGCCAAGTCAATTTTTTTTATTTTTTTTATTTTACCACATGAGAAAACAAACAAACTGAACTCCACTGATCTTAAAAATGCTGTTTTACTTTTCTTCACCTGTAAGTGGCTGAAGTTTTTGACTAAAAAAGACCTTATCAGCCTTCAGGAGCACTCCCAGTGATTAAAACACATCACATGGGAGCAGGAACAACGGAGGGAGAATTACATCATTAATAATGTTTGGATGTCCTTTATTAGTAAAGATTATGAGGTACACATGTTATAAAACATTTTCATAAAAACTGATGAGCCAAATTAAGTAAGTTTCCATTTTAACCAAAGAATGACGACACTGGAGCATTAAAACAATCATTCCACTGCTGATGGTGTTTATTGTAATGTTTTCAGATTGTCACAACCATGGATGAACATACGCAGCATTACATGGGAGCTGCGGCACCACTCATTTTAATAAACCCGTCAGAATAGTCCATACTCATGAGAGATGTACAACATCATGGATCTCAGCAAGGATCTGAGTCATCCAGAGCCTGACGACCCAGAACGCAGCTTGACTTCTCAGATGAGTTTTCTCAGATCAGACTGAAACAGCAGAAAAACATGTTTTTAAACCGCATTAAGCTGCTCTGTTCATGTCGGCCCCGCTCACATGTGAATCACTCCGAGGGTCTTCAGTTCTGTTGCTTTGGTCTGGATGCAGAACGTTTGGGTCACATGTTGAAGGTGTGAAATGAGTGATGATTAGTGGGGTATCTCCCTGAGCCCCGACTGCTGCAGACTTTAACCGGCAACTCAAAACTATGAGAAAAAGACGTCAGTGATCAGCTGCAGTAAACTGAGATGAGCTTCAGATGGCTGATGGATGAGTCCTGGCGCTTGTTGTGTGACATGCTTGTGTACTTTGTGTTTGTTTTTGTTCATCATAACTCCTGTTTAGCCCTGAAAAGATGTTGAATTTATGACAACCATCTATTGCTGTGTGAAACTATGAAGACAAAATGTTTTATCCACTTCTTCGTCTAGATCTGTATGCCTGTCGGATGTGTACGATGGCATAAAAACATCTGTAAACATTAAACAACATATTGTTTTGATCTGAATGGTAGAAGATCATCGTGAAAACGTGCAATAACTAGCTCTAAAAACAGCTATAATCATTTTTTATAATTTAATCCATAGCACCAGACATTCCATCAGATGATGCTCCTGAGGTTGTGTTTGTAAGTTGGTGAGCGCCACTTACGTTTTATTACAACCTGAGATGTAAAACATCTTCTGGGAGTGTGTTTTTCATCCTGGAAACCTCACAGATGAAGATTTTAGAAAATAAATAACGATTTTATTAAAGTCTGGTAGTTAGAGGACTGCTTGGGTCGAGTGCTTAATTTAAAGATGAATTACATGGACAGTAATGTGGTACTGGGTTGTTAGTGGTGTGAAGTATGGACTTAATGGTCTCGTCATTTTACGCCCGAGGCCTACGGGAACATTAGAGGACAGACGGCAGAATTACTGTTCAATAGAAGTGTCCAACTCTCTCACTGTGGTCATTAATGAAGACTTTGGTGGGAAAATGACCTCAGAAGCTCCATTAGTTCAACAGACTAGCTGTCTCATCTCAGAAAGAAGGAATAGAAAGAGAAATAGAGCACTGGAAGGTTTTGTCATCCATCTATCAATCCATCCATTTTTGTCCCCCATCAGGGAGTGTAAAGATGGGAATTAGAAATACCCTCCATCCATCCAATTGTCGATGTGGTGAATGCAAAAGCTTGAAAAATAAAAGAACTGACTTCTGTTTTTGTGTGTGGCTGCAACGAGGCCTAAGAAAGTTTCCTTTTGAAAACTGTGTTGTCAGGCCAAATCACAATAAACTTTATTGGCATTGCACCGAGATACAACGAGAACATGAACGTACAGTCGTCCGAAAGATGGGCGGAGTGCACGAAGCTGCATCTATAGAAAGTGCGGCCCTCTTATTCTTATTCAGAATAATATTTTGCTTAGATGAGAAAAGGAAAGAAAACTGGAGGAGAGACGGTATAAAAAAAGATCTCTCACGCCGTGTCCTAGACAGGGCACGATTTGAGGCATCAAAAAAACCTACCACAGCAAAGCAACATAAATAGATGTTATACATGAGCATATAGGCCGGTGAAGAATTTTTAAGGGAAAGTCGTAGCATAGTCCAGAGCCACACATAGAGACAAACAAGACAAACAACCATTCACTCTCTCACTCACATCTAGGGACAATTTAGCGTTACCAATCAGCCTAACATGCATTTTTGTGTTCTGTGAGTGGAAACCAATGTACCAGTAGAAAACATGTGTACGAGGAAAACATCTAAACTTCATCCAGAAACCTCCCAGGCAGGGAGAGGATCCTACTACTTTTTGCTGAGAGACATCGGCTTTAACCACTGCCCCACAGTGAGTCATTCCTAAAAAGAACGTTTCAGTACAGGGACCGTGAGTCCAAACGGTCAGAGACCGTTGAGTCAGGCAGGAGGAGTGAGGTCTTTTCTTATTGTTATTCTGTTTCCAGCATCATGTGGAGACCCCCCCCCCCCCCCCCCCCCC
>NC_056510.1:6038619-6081376 GCF_014905685.2 Nematolebias whitei | reverse complement strand
GATAGTATGGTTCTGTTAGCAGTGAGGTTCTCTTAGCAACATGGTCCAATTAGCACCATGGTTCTGTTAGCAGAGTGGTCTTGTTAGCAGCATGATGATAATAACAACCACGGTAATGGATGATGACTGCCCTCCAGAACCGGGACCGGCAAACACAGAACAGCCAAAGTTTCCTCATGGAACCAAACTGTTCCATAGAGTTTGGTTTGTGCAGGCAGATGGAGGATCATGGAGACAGCCACCATGACAAGCCAGAGCCCGAGTCCGAGGCTGGAAGGGGGCCGGAAACTGATCCACGATGGCACGATGGCAAGACAGCGACACACAAAACTCCAAAAGTGTCGCAGTCATACCCGTAGCGTGGGTGTACAGTGTAGGTGTAAAAACAGTTCAAACCAAAGCAAGAACAAAAAAATAGAGCGTCGAAGTGGAGCTCCTGTCAGTGCTGCCATACTGCGGCTCACGTGACGTCACACACAGGACTTTAGTCTTACACAGCATTTCTTTACAGTTTATAGAACAAAGTGGTGGACCTGACACACCGTCAGAGGGTTTGGAACCAATTCTTTCATGAAGCACACCCACCAGATTTTAGCCGTTTAGAAATGTAAAGAAAAGCAGCTTTCTGGATGTTTCCAGCCCTAATCGCAGATCGCTTGCAATGTGGAGGAAGACGAGTTTCCATATGAAGTTTATTAGTTTAAGAGCTTCAGAAATCTCTGTAATCTGCAAACTGGGAATCCATTTCAGATTTGCGTCATTTTAGCAGCGCTGCAGTCATGAGAGGCACGGATCATAGGACGGTAATTTTGCATTTCTGATTTAATTGACCCAAGTTTAAAACCACTAATAGCTTTAAGATGAACACCCATTTCTGTTTTTTTGCTAACACTAACACACAAAGGGAGGAACAAACATGTTCACCTCTTGAACATTTGCAGGTAATATCTTATCTCTATGATTCAAAGACCATCTGAAGACATTATACATGTATGAAGACAGTGATTCTCTTTTAGATTTCTGTCTTTTTGAAATTAGCCCTGTTATCAGCGAGGATTACAGCCCTGCTCCCATCTCTACAGGCTGAAAGGAAATCACTTCTTTGGTGCTCATTACCTGCCTATTGTGAACAAATGTCAATGTGCTCGCTGATCCCTCTGATTTACTCGGATGCAAAGCCTCTTTCTGAGCTGCTGACTGAGGCAAAACGTACGTTTTACTCAAACACAATTCGTGTTTTAGTGCTTTAATGCAGCATCAAGGTTGCACATACAGTACAAGATTAAATTAACTTACAGCTTCTGTTACTCTTTGATATGATTGTAGTTTAACTCATTAATATTAAATGGTAAGGTTATTTAAATATGTTTAATGCTTGAGATATTCCCAGTAGAGTCCTTGAACGGTTATTTAAAGTGGACTGTTTGAGTTACATCTTAACAACATGGAAGCTTTCTGCTTCTTAGCGGAGAAGGAAATAATCTATTTTATTAATTTCACAGGTCATATTTACATTTCTCCACACCAAACAGCCGGAGTCAGAGGCCTTTGCACAAGAGTCACTGATGATGACATGAAATGCTGCTTTTATTCCCACTGAGGCGTGATAATCTCATTGGTGACAAACAGTCTCAAATGACAACGGCATCAACAGAGAGCCATGAAACACTTCCAATCACCCGGCTGTTCGAGCGCAACGTTTCATGGATTATTTTTGCAAAGGACGCCGACCAAATCAAAGCAGAGACAATGATTTTACGCTCCCAGAAGATTGCCACGCATGCTGTTTGTGTGTGGTAATACGGCAGTTTTATGGTCCATGCATGATCAACTGCAGGATCGCCTTCATTTCCTTTTACATTAGTGCTGTTATACGTCGAGACGAGAATGTTCTACAATAAAGAAAACAGCATTAACAGGATTACACTGTGTAGCAACATTTAAAGGCATGCTTAAGAGAAACTGCATTTACTGTGACAGTGCAGTGTGAACGATTATTGCTTAACAACTTGATGAAAAACAGCTGAAATTACATTTAAAAAAAAACGTGCTGAAATGCAGCTAAAATGGAAGTGCATAGCAGAAGAAAGCAGAAAGAACACATCTGTGGAAATGGGTTTAAATGAGCAGAAATTAGTACAAATGTTAGGAAATTAGCTAAAAAAAATAAAAGTTTATTATTATTATTATTATTATTATTATTTAACCTTTATTTCACCAGGAAAAATCCACTGAGATTAAAATTATGTCTTACAAGAGAATCCTGGCCAAGACAGGCAGCAGCAGACCGAAGTTACAGAACATTTACAGCAAAAACAGAAAAAGTTAACCGTCATAAATTAGCAGATAATCTGCATTTCCTGCAACAATGCAGTGTGAATGATTATTGCTGAAGAACTTGCTGAAAAACAGCTGTAAAAAGTTTAAAATACCAAGACGAAGGAGCTGAAACGAGCTCAAAATGTGGAAACAGCTGAAAAGCTAAATTTAGCACAAAACGGCTTAAAAAGTAGCTGAAAAAGAAGAAAAAGCTGAAACAAGAAAAAAGATAAAAAGGAGCATAACAAGCTCAAATTAGCAGAAAGAAGTTGATTAAGCTGAGAGTAGCAGAAATTACCAACAAAATCAGGACTTTATCTGAAAAAAGTTGAAATTAGCTATAAAAAAATGCTAGAAAGAAATATCTTAAATTAGAAGAAAGCAGAAAGAACATGTTTGCTGAAAGGAGCAGAAACGAGCTCAAAAAGTGGAAGTTATCTGAAAAATCAAAGCATCAATTAGCAAAAAACAGCCGAAAAGTAGCTAAAAAAGGCAGAAAGAAACCTAAATTACCAGTAGGAAGGGGAGAGAGCACACTTTTGCCGAATTAGCTTGAAAAAAGTTTAAATGGGTGCAAAAAATGTGGAATTAGTTTAAATTGCTTGAATTAGCATAAAACAGCTATATAGTAGCTGAGATAGTCGAAAAAGCTGAAACTTGCATAAATAAGCTGAAAGGAGCAGAACAAGCTGAAATTAGCAGAAAGAACTTAGAAGAAGCACAAACATGTTGTAGTTAGCAGAAAGAATCTTAAAGAAGCACAAAACCACTGAAATTAGCTGAAAGTAGCTGAAATAGTTTAAATTTGCACAAGGAAGCTGAAAGAAACTGAAAGAAGCTGAAGCGGAACAAAATGTGAAAGGAGCAGTAAAATGTTTTAACCAGATCTAAAGATCTGAAGGATGTAAAATGAGCTCAGTTCATTTTCTCTGAGGGAAAAAATGGCAGAAAAGGCTAAATATTTCAAAAAGCTAAAGTTGCACCAATACCAAAAGTCACAGCAGGATTGTCCTGAAAGAGCTGAACGTTTGGATTCATGATTTGTTGAAATAACTTGAAAACTGTGGGACGAGACTCACGCCGGATAATGTTCGAAAGAAAAGTGGATCACAACAAAGTGAATGCTTCGTGAACCTTCACACATAAACACATCCTGGGAGTCTTTGTGTTTTCTTCAACCTGCTTTCCAGCTTTGTCCTGAAAAAACTGCAGATCAAGAAGCAGAACTTCTAGATTATAATTTATGTCCCAGTAGGATTAACCAGCCTGCTGGCTTTTCAAATCAAATAGTTTTTTGTTTTTTTTTCAGTAACTGTGTAAAAGTTTATTGACATCATTTGTTTCTCTTAGTGAGTACAACGAATAAAACTACAACAGAAGCCTCGAGGGGTCATTTCTAATAAACAGTTGACTTCATCCAATAAAAAGCAGACAACTTGAACAGATTATGTTCTTGTGTTTTGTTTAAAACAAGTTAATGCACAACAGTTTTTTTTATTCAAACGCTGAGCAGGAAACTCATTTTCTGAATAACTTGTGACGCTGTAAACATTGTGTTAGTGATCAGGCTCGCTCCGACTCGTGCGATGATCAAGAACGTTGACATCAATCCTCGTTGGGTTTGCCTGCTTTTGTTTCAGCCGGCTTGTTGAACGTTGTGGTTCCCATTAGCTGCACTCTCGCAGCATTGTTCTGTTTATTGGAAACATTTACCGGCGTCTTTAACTGCACCACACAGCCCAGTTTAGTTGCTCCAAACCAGTAGATGGAAATGTGCCAGATGCGTGTTTTTCATTTTAAAACTCTGGAGAAGTTGTTTTATTTGCATTTTACATGAACACAGGAGCATCACAAGCTGCAGCGTGACTCAGTCACTCCTGGAGGTCAGACCCAAGTTCACTTTGCCTTCATCAGTAAAAAGAAACTTGACTGATGATCAGATTGTTCTTCACGGAGGTTTCCTTCCTGCTGTTTTGGATGTTTGTTTTAAATTTTATTTAAAGACATCAACAGTGTTGGTGCAAACTATTCTCACCGCCCACGTCTAATAAGCTGTTTGGACCAGATGAAAGTTCCCCGTGGAGCCTGGAACAGTGCGGACTTTAAACAAACTATTGGGCCGTTCTGCTCTGAGGACAGATGACGCTGCCAGTCTTTAAACACGATGGGTGTTTTTCAAGTCAAGAAGATTCGATTCAGTACTGGACACCACAACAAGTCATTATTTCTCACATACAACCCTTTGAAAACAAATTTAATTCATTCAAACTGGTCAAATCATGGGAATTTATATCTGCAATAACTTGTTCCCATTAAAATAAAGGACATTAAACCAGGGGCGATTCTAGAATCCGACCTTTAGGGGGGCTCAGCCCCCAGTGCTGACAATGGTGCTTGCTTGCACCACGTTCTCTGAGGTCAGCGGACCAGTTGCTTCTCTCAGTTCCAGGAACCAGTCTTAAGCACAGAGGCGATGGGGCCTTTTCTGTCGCAGGCCCAAGACTATGGAATGAGTTACGTCTACCTGTCAGGCAGGCCCCCTCCCTCACAGTTTTTAAATCCCACTTAAAAACCCACTACTATTCCATGGCTTTCAACACTGTATGATCTGTGCTGAACTTGTATGCATCACACTGTGTTAGTCATTATGTTATCTGCTATTATTTGGTTCTCTATATTTTGATTTTACGTTATGTTTTGTGTTGCTGTGTGCTCTGCCTGTTTGTTTCTGTCTGTACAGCACTTTGGTTGGCCCCGTCGCTCTTTAAAGTGCTCTATAAATAAAATGGTATGGTATGCTTGAACAAAGGCAGCACGGTGGCACAACTGGTAGAGCTGCTGCCTCTCAGCGAACAGGTCCCTGGTTCAAACCCCGGTCCAGGAGCCTTCTGGGTGGAGTTTGCATGTTCTCTCCGTGCATGCGTGGGTTTTCCCCGGGTACTCCGGTTTCCTCCCACAGACCAAAAACATGCATGTTAGGCTGATTGGTAACTCTAAATTGTCCCTAGGTGTGAGTGAGAGAGTGAATGGTTGTTTGTCTCGTTTGTCTCTATGTGGCCCTGTGATGGACTTGCGACCCGTCCAGGGTGTACCCCGCCCCTCGCACAGTGATTGCTGGACATGGGCACCAGCGACCCCCGTGACCCAAAATGGAATAAACGGGTAAAGAAAATGGATGGATGGATGGATGCTTGAACAACACAGTGGCCATTGGCATCAGAAGAACCTGTAATGTGGTGGGGACACTGGTGGGGGGTCTGGGGGGCCCTCTCCCCCGAACAGTTTGAATAAAGTAGATACCATTTCCCGCATTCTGCTGTACTTTAACATGTTTTTAAACATCTGTTTACATAAGTAAATACTTGATTCGATAATTATTTTAGAGAGCAACAAGAAGTAGCGCTAAGCTAGCGGCGCACAGATGCACTAGCTAAGATGCTACAGACATAGTGCTACACAAAAATATGTTTCATGTTAACTGATCATAACAAACAAAGACTAAACTTACACAACCAGAAGTTGTAACAAACCACAACTAGTTTTAACCTTTAATTTAACTATTGATCATACAATGTAATTATGACAGAAAATGGAGGTTTTGCTGCAGTTACGTTTGTACAGATGAACATGTGGTACTTCCTGTTTATAACTCTTGTATTCAGCTGATTGGCCACAGGACTTTATTCATATTTTGCATTTTTCCAGACTGTTTATGTTTAGGAAATGGAATAAACTGTATTACATTCTCTAAACTTTCAGGGTAACGGTCTGAATTACAAGATCTCCACTGACAACGTTTGACCATTTTTTTTCTGATGATTTTTCATGAAATCCCGCTGACTACAAAGTGTTCGTAATGCAAAACCCCGATAATGTTGTAAAAAAAGAAAAGGGGGAGGAGCTCCTACAGGTAAAAGGTGTTTCGCTTTGGGACAAATTGAGATTGCTGATTGGTCAGTTGCTAACACGCCTGCAGGATTGATTGACAGGTGGCATCAAGGATCCGACTCCTTCCCCCCAAAAAACGTAAAAATCCTAGATTGTACTGTCCCTTTTAAGACCATCATCATTAATCCATATTTATTCAATATTTTGGTGAATCTGAGGTTTCCCCCTAAAAAGAGGCTAAAACCAAAGCTGCATTAAACTTAATGGCTCGAGGGCAGAATGGCTCACCTGTGATGCTGGCAAAATGTGGACAGAAAACAAAATCAGTTCAGGATATACAAACATATTTGTGTTCAGATGAACTGGAATTCAGAGATTTGACTTTACACTTTCAGCCTTTGTTTAAGTTGATACCTGTAGAAAGGAGCCTGCTGAGAGATTTTTAATCTATTAATTATTATATTTGCAAAAAGACTTAATAAATTCACGTATGTAGATTTGTTCCCGATGCTGCATGTGTTCAGGGCTGCTGTTTGTAAATCAGCATGAATCAATGAATCATGCATTCATCAACAAATACAACCTGATCTGTGTGAACGAGTCCCTTTAACTGTTTGACTGTCTCAAACAACCTTAACGTGTTTTCCAACATAAATAATGTAAATACATTCTTCTATGAGTTGAAGGTTTTTAATAACTCTTACAAAAATGTTTATAATATAATTTATTGTACTCTTTGCTGACAGGGTCGCAGTCACACTCGCCCCCTCAGTGGGTTTGAAATGATTAGAGTGGGAACTTCTTCTGCCGCCACATGGAAAAACCTCAACATTTTCACCATAAATGCATAAAACATAACCATATATAATGACACCTGACAGCCACAGATCAAATTATATGTTGCCTTAATGCCCTAACCACAGTTCTGAATGACACAGGCCAGTTGCTACGAAAGATTTAGATTATTATTATTTAGAGATCAAACGCGGAGCGCTCGGATATCACCGTAGTAAAAGCACTCAGATGTTCTGAGTAAACAGCTTAAATAAAGCTGTCATGGGTTGCCAGATAAAAATGATGATGTAACAGATGTTACATTCTGAAACACATTAAAGATCATTGGAAATAAACGGTGCTAAAGTAGGGAAAGACATGGAGAAGCGCTGAAAGATGAAATGTATCCACACAGTAAAAAGTTGTTGTGAGGGAAGGAATCCTACTCTCACACCTGTCTGAGGGGTGGAAATGATTTTACTGCTTGAATGTAAGAATTCTCCATCATGCATTTTACACGTCTGCCAACAAACACATGACTCACTCACACTTCCTGCCTGCAGAGAGAAAAAATAGCTCGAGTTGTGAGTAGAGGTGAGAAATGAAAGACTGGTGTAGCTGTGTGAGAATGAAAAAGTACACCCCCTACCACCCCCCACCCCCCACCCCCCCTTCACACACAGGAAAATACAGATAAATTAGGTTGGCAATTAAAACAAACTCTTTCCTAATGTCCATCCAGTCTGGTAGTAAAACGACATTGTGTCATTTTCCTGCTGCTTATTTTCTTCTTTCCTGCAGGGTCCCGCAGGGCACGATTCTTGGACCCCTTCTATTTTCACTGTGTCTGGTCCTTTTGGGGTCTATCCTGAGGAAACATGGTCTTTCTTTTCACTGCTATGCTGATTTTCAGCTTTATCTGCCCTTAAAACCCAATAGTTCTTCCTCCATTCATGTGTTAAAATGTCTTGATGGCATCAAGGCATGGATGGATTCAAAATTTTAAGTTTCAACGATTAGAAGACTGAAGTTGTATTAAGCCCTACCTCTACCGCTGTCTCTGTTCCTATAAACTTTGACTCCCTTGAGCCATATCTTAAGCAGCGGGTTACAAATCTCAGGATGGTTTTAAACTCAGACTTTAAGTTTAATAAACACATTATAACTGTTCATCAAAAAAGTGTCTTCTAGTTAAGGCAGATAATTAAACCTAAGTCTGTGTTGACTAGACCTGATCTTGATAAACTAGTCCTTGCATTCATTACAGCCCGACTAGACTACTGTAACGTGCTTTATGTCGGGTCAGTCAGGTCTCCCTTTCACGTCTCCAGCTCATCCAAGATGCAGCAGCTCGGCTCAACATGAACTCGTAGGTTTGAGCATATTACACCAGTTTTGTCCTCCCTTCACTGGCTCCTGTACATATCAGAATAGATTTTAAAATTCTGTTCACCTTGAAGTGTATGAACGGCCTTGCACCCTCATATCTCTCTGATCTACTGCAACCATAAGCCCTTTCGGGCGCTGAGATCATCTGACCAGCTGCTTTTGGTTGAAGCTCAGAGGTGATCGGACTTTTTCAGTCGCGGGCCCTAAACGCTGGAACAATCTGCCCTCCAACAATCGACAGGCCACTTCACTCCCCGTTTTTAAATCACTTTTAAGAACACCCATTTTCTCTGGCTTGTAATATGTGATTCGATTTAGTATTTAATTGTTTTGTGTTTTTGTGTTTTTCTTTTGCTGCTTTGATGTACATTGTTATTTTTTCTTTAATTACTGCCATTGATTTTATTCTTAAGCATTTTGGTAACGGCTGCAGTTTTTAAATGTGCTTTATAAATAAATTTGACTTGACTTGACTGAAGTGATGTATATATATATGTTCAGAGTTTGTTCATGAACACAGCAGTTTTATTAAATAACACAAACCTCTGTGTTTGGACACAACCCAACTTTACGAATGGATCCGGTCCAACTCAGAGGCCTGATGTGTTCCGGGACTGCAGGAAAAGACAAATATTAACAAGTCTCACTGTCGGTCCCTCCTCTTGCTGACAGGAAGTGTGCAGACTGAATAAACTGGTAATAGTTTCATGACTCTGACTTCTCTGAGTTGGAGCTCCAACCTTACAGAACCATCCCGTGACCTGAGCTGAGACTGTACACCGCAAAAATACCTTTTTTTTTTAAACCCAGTGACATTCTCCATCCCATTCTTAAAACCCACAGGCTGAAATTCTCACCAGCTGCTTGGTGTGAGCAAAGCGAATGGTCTCGTTAGCTCCACCAACTCCCTGCAACATTTCAGAGTGAAATGCCAGAGGCGGCACGGTCCAATTCACCTTTCCTGACTGAGCGATGGCATGAAAGGACATTTGCATTCTGATTACTTTGCCCATGCAAGCCTGCACTTCATGATAAAACCAACTTTGCTCCAAGGCTTTCCTTTGTCAGGTGATCTGACACAGACTCCAGATGGTTCAAGTGCTTTGAGAAAGTGGAGGGAGGCATCGTCCAAGAACCAAGAGAGCAAAAAGTGACAGATCAGCTCCAGTTTCTGTCCACTCGGCTCTGGACAAGCGTCCGAGCTTTCACTCGTGGATGATGTAGTCTCCCTTTTTATAAAGACAAGTGTCCTCTCACAGTGATTCAGCCTCTTATTTTATCACAGCATCTGTTGAGATGAAAATATGTCATATTTTCCAGCCTTACAACCAAGAACGTAATTAGATTTTTATTTGATTATAAGTTTATGCAACAAAATATTCTAAAGTTAAATAAAACAAAACTGGTTCAAGACAGAAAAGAAAACCAAAGAGTGGCTGTGTAACATCACTGAGTCCATCGTTTGTGTCGCCATCTTCTGCGGCAGAACCGTCTCCTGGGTTGGACGGTGATGCTTGCGTCCAACAATCTTTAAATCAAACCAGAGGTTCTCAGTTGGACCGGGGTCTGGACTTTGGCTGGACCAGTCCAGAATCTTTAACTGGTTCTTCTTACATCTGTGGAGTGTTGCCTCAACTTTGAGTTTAGGAGCATTGTCCTGCTGGACGTTGGACCTCTGTCCCAGTTTGGGTGGACGACCCTCCTGCGGTGACATCTTTCTGTTTCCTGATGATGGATCTAATGGCGCTCTGGACGATCAGTGCTGACAGATAAGTTTTTTTTTTTTTTTTACCACCTAACCCAGTTCTGTTCTTCTCCACGGCTTCATCTCTGACCCATGTGCAGGGTTCCTTGGTCTTCATGATGTTTCAGGTGGTAGCCCAAACTACAGGTGTTGCTGGTGAAGGTTACCAGTACAGGTGTGTAAACACTGAGATCATTGGACACCTAAACTGTTCACAGGTGGCTCTTATTACCTAATCAGAACTCCACTTATCAGATTTATACCATTTAGGGGGAGAGGGTCAAACTGGTTGTCCACTATGAGTGTGGGACAGAGTTTGTTGTGGCTCGTCAGACTGATGAAGTCCTTTGGATGAAGGACGAAATGTTTCAACACAAAGAAACCATCCAGAGGACCTGACTTAAACTTTATTGGATTTACCATTTAGAGTTCATTTTTCCATTTAATTTATTCTGTGGGGTTTTCTGTCCTGTCTTTTCTGTTTCCTCGTGTTTCATTCACCCCTCAGTGATCTTCCTCCTTGTGCTCGTCTCGTCACACCTGCGTCTAATCCTAATCACCACAGGTATTTGTCCTCGTCAGTGTCTATTCAGTTTCCTCATGTCTCGTCATTTGTCTGTGGATTGTCCTGTGAACGTTGTTGTGTCTTCATCCGCGTTCACGCCTTAATAATGAGTTTGCTGCCTCACCAGCATTTTGTTAATTTAAAGCAAACTTAGTTATTTTACTTGTAATCTGTGGAGTTTCCTGTTGCCTTCCTGCTCATGGGTTCCACATTAAAGCAGAACATGATCAACTGAAGTATCTGTCGATCAAATTAAAATAATACAATTTCAGGTTGTGAAGCAACAAAAAAGAAAGAAAACCAACAGAATAATATTTTAGCAACACCTTAAATAACCTTGAAGTGAAGAAGCTGATGATTTGAGCCTTGGTGGTACCAGAAGTGTCTGCAAACTGGTGGACTAGTTAAAAACTTTTATTAAAGCACACGCAAGTTAAATTTATATGATCTAAAGAGGTAAACAGACATGCAAGAATACATTTAATATGAGAACAATAAAGTTCAGGAAGTGCAAAAAGATAAAATATTAAGAGATTAAATCCAGTCGTTAATCGCAGTCGAACTGAAACCATCGTTTTATTTCTTAGCAGCATAAAGTCCAGTATCTGTGTTTGTTGCTCGTATTAAAGGTTCTGGCAGGACCTGAAGTCCAGACCTGGTTTTATTGAATAGGTTGCCTCATGAGAAGCAAAGCTCTTTAACTCTGAGATTAGGATATTAAAACCGCTTCATGTGCGAGCTGCTGGAGGGAAGTAACCAGTTAGGTAACCTCGCCTGGTTCTGTTTAGGTCCGTTTGCTTTAGAGCTCCACATCTTCCCCCGGTGTGGCTTTATCCCACCAGTTTGTGCGCTGTAAAAAAAAATGACCTAAGTAATGTAGAGCAGCTTTAATAGATTAATTTAATAATCATCATGCTCTGCCAAAATCCCAGAACAAACAGGTTTTATGTTTCAAAGAAGGTCTTTGAAACCTGAGGGCAAGAAGTCGGCCATTTTTCTTCCTGTGTTTTCAGAGCAGCTTGTTCTCCCAGTCATCAATTAAACAGAGATTCTGAGGCTCAAGCTTTTGGTGCATAGCTTCAGCTGAAAGGCATCTTTTTAAAATAAGCCGAAGAAGAGAGAGAGAGAGAGAGAAAAAAAAAGACGCTCAGTGACGTTTACTTTTCTTTTTTTTAATTTTTATTCCCCCCACAAAGTTTCCGGCTGAAAAATGTGCTCGTGTTGGTGAAATAGTTTCAGACTTGCAGCAGAAGCTGTGGCATCAGGGTGTATGAGCCGCCGCTTGATGATTAAAACATCTTATTTAAATCAAGTTGCAATAAATAATGGAGTGTTAAGCCTTTCTGCTGTGACTTTTAGAGCCTATTACATCCAGGCGCCAAGAGCTCTGTTGGGTGGGTCATGGGTCTCCACGCTCAGCCACAGACGCTCAGGAAGTGTTGCTGCTTTCCTCCCCAGCCGGCGCTCAGCAGCACCTGCAGCTTCTGCATTAGCAAAGAGACGGAGGTGAGAAAATGCCACCTTAGACATTCTGCTGACTTACCCCGCATCCCATGAATACCCAACAGTTCTTCTTCTATGAAAGAAAATCAGGCGGGAACAGCTTTTGACCACAAGAGTTGGAAGCGTGAAAATCTTTGCCTTTAGCAAGTCTGAGCTAAGAGAGCAGGTGCAGCCGGTGCAAGCTGAGCCAGGGAGTGCAGAAGTACATCCAAATACTTCTTCTGACGTTCTCCATGTTCAAACAGTACATTTACTGCATGCCAGATAAAAAGCATGTACTTTTTCTCATCGTTGTATATGCTAAAAAAAACATTTAAATACATTCCTTTGCTGAACCATCATGCTTACAGCATCCCTTAAATGTGAATACCGTAATCTCCGGTCTATAAGCCACTACTTTTTCCACACCGCAGCTTATACACTGAAGTTTGGTAGTCCCTGATCCATTTGTTCAGTCATGTGAAGTTGTTCGGTCATGTGAAGTGATAAATCACGTTCAAACTAAAATGAATCCTCCTCATGGACACGCTGGCACTTGAGGAGTGTGGTGGTGTAATGATTTATTTCTGTCTGCAGACGGTTTAGACACAATCGGTGAAAACATCATGGTTCTGCTGTCTTTGTCTGGAAGGCCAACCTTTAAGTAATTTTTCAAACGAATGTGTAGTCAACAAATGAAGCAGTTAATATGTTTTTATTACTTATACAAACTATTACAAAACACATAAAACCAATCAACTGACAGTGGAACAGGCTGAAACTTATTTACGCCTCTCTTTAAGACAAACGAGGATTCAATAAATCCTAAATGCATCAGTCACATTAAAATCCTCGAATCCAACGACCTTATAACCAGAAGCACGGAGCCGAGGGAAATGAGGAGAACTCCTCTGTGATGTGACCCCCCAGACCCACAAACCAATCAAGAGCCAGCAGTCTGCGGACGACAAATCTGCGGCACCAGTCTGGCTCGGATGTGAACCCAGGTGTCTGGGTTCCAAAAGATGATCTTAAACTGGGCCTGACTGCCCAACGCCAACACAAAACCCCGGGTCAGTCCAGTCCAGGCTGCCTTTCAGTGCAGAAGGTCCATGAATGTGACATCACTGTTTCTACTTGAACCACTTAAAGTTGCTCCTCAGTGGCTGCGGCTGCTGAAGACTCAAAATGGTGAAAAAAAAACTTTAGCTGTTTGCAACCAGCAAGCTGTAATTTTATAAATTGTCACCAGTTTCTGTGTTCACAGATGAAAATCTGCATTCTTCACCTCGCACATGGTTTTACTTCCTGCCTCCACAAACATTGGACCCAGCTGGACTAACCCTGCAGTTTATGATTTAATCAGCTGGAGTTCATTGTATAGATTAATGTAAACAGATTTAAACCATTAATTAATTTTTCATGGTCGTGGTTTTTAAAGCTGTTCTTTCAGGGATGCAGCCTCAGTTGTGTTTTGAAGACAGAAGCAAGAATTATTTGTTGTCAGGCAAAATCCTTGTACCACAATTTGTAATTGCTTATTAGTTTTATTTATTATTATTGTTGTTATTGTTATTGCTGTTGTCGCTATTGTTGTCAATAATAATAATCGTAGTTGTCGTCGTCATTGTTGTTAATACTAAAAATTGTTGTTGTTGTTGTTCAAAAAAGTCTAGCCAACCGGTGGTTTTATAGATGGCAAACAAATGAAGTGTCAAAAATAACTCGTGAACTTGTGACCACAGTTGAAGAGAAGACAAATTAGGAGAAAAAATAATAATTTCCTGAAAAGTTTCATTTTTTATAGGGAGGACAGAACACGACGTCATCCAGAATAATCCATAGACAGGGGAACAATAGAGAAATGCAGAATATATAGACTAACGAGGGGATGAACATAAACACCTGGGGAAGGACAACAGGTGTCAGAGGAAGAGCTGATCACATGAAGGAGACGCACTGAGGAGGACGTGACAGACGACACAAAGATCACAAAACACACAGATCATCACAAAAATAAAATGAACTATATATTAAAAAAAAACAAAAAAACACTACATTGGGGTGAACGTGCCCCTAAACAATATGTCCCCTGTGTTTGGACACAACATGAATGTTAACTACTCAGCAAAGGGAAACAAACTAAACCTATAAAATAGATAAAATCACACAACAACAAAGAAATCCAGCAGAGGCAGCAGAGACGAGGAAGATGACCTGAACTTCCTGCAGAATAAGATTTAAGAGTGCAGGCTAAAAACTGGGCTAATGCATTTTGAATATATGCCATAAATCATATAAACTATGTTTATATGCTGCAGATAAAGTATTCTCCATCCTCTGGCATGAATCAGACGACAGTTTAGGTCGAAGCAGGTGGATAAATCCCATCACTGGTTCTAAAAACAGTGTTTCATCACTTCAGGGAGGTGCTGCTGCAAAGACTTGTTTCTTTTCAGGCTGATAACGTCTCCAGCTGATAACTTCTGTTTGCAGGGTTGAAGTTTAATCGACATTAAGACAAAGTGAAACTCCATTACAGAGTCCAGTGCAGAGAATCAGAGTTCAATATGATCGGATGAGCCGTTATCTGCTCAGAGCGCGAGATCGTTGAGGCTTCTGCCTGTTTTTAATTATAGGAAATCAGATACTTTGTTTCATCAGATACATTTTCCATCATTAACTCCACTGAAAGTTGCTCATCAAGTCAAATTCATGGGATTAGGGTTCTAATTCTTGGGCCTAATTTGTTTTAAAACCGAAACATCACATTTATTTTTTATTTTTTTTATTTTTAAAACCGTTTTAAAATCACAATTATCTTAAAAAAAAAGAAAAGTTACTAGTCTCATGTTGTGTAAAAACAGGGGCAGGGCATGCCACAGCCTGAAAGCATAGGTCACCACAAGTTTTAAACCGGGTCTTGGGGACCTTTAGGAGGTTCAGTGCTGAAGACCGAAGCGGTAGTCTGGAGAATAAGGGACCAACATTTCAGTGATGTGTTGGGGAGCCTGCTCATTTAAAGCTCTAAAAGTCTAAACTATTTTTTTTAAATTGATTCTAAATTTAACAGGTAGACAATGAAGAGAAGATAAACCCGGTGTAATGTGTGACCTTCTATTAGTTCCTGTTAAAAGCCTCGCAGCAGCGTTCTGGACCAACTGGAAACAAGCGGCAGCAGATTTATTAAAACAAGTAAAAAGGGAATTGCAATAATCTAAACGAGAAGAAATAAAAGCACGAATAATGATTTCCAGGTCAGATATAGATTAACATTGCCCTAAATTTAGAAACATTTCTCAAATTATAAAAGCAACTTTTTTTTAATCAGAAGTCTTGAATGTTATTCCAAGGACATCGACTGGTCGAACTGAACGCGAAGGCTTCTGAAGCTCGGCTGAGAAGAGGAGCCCAGAGAACCGAGGTGTTGCTTGATCCATGGAACTTCCTGTTCAGCAGCAATGATCACGGTTTCAATCTTGATATAATTTAACTGACGACAGTTGTTAGCTAGCCATGCCTTTAATATAGGAAACACAGTTTACTAGTTCAGCTAACTTGTGTAATGTATGTTTGGAAAAAAAAAAAAAACAATGGGACTTACGACTGAGCCCTGAGGAACACCATATAATAATGGAGTGATCTTTAGACCGTTTGTTATATGCAAACATGGAAAATGTTCTGTTGCTCATATAAGAAGAAAACCACTTAAGAACAGTTCCAGACATTCCTAACTCATTTTGCAGTCGACGTAGCAGAAATTTGAGGTCGACTGTGTCGAAGGCTGATGACAGATCCAATCAAATCAATGCACTGCCCTGTCCATGTCTCTTCGTGTGGCCGTCTCTGTTGATTCCTTTAAAAAGCAGCTTAATATATGTTTATTCAGACAACCTTTTAGTTAAATGTTGTTCTTACAGTTTTTGTTTTATTTTAAGCCTGTATTCTGTAAAGCACTTTGTGGTTTTATTTATGAAAGGCGCTACATAATTAAAGTTTACTTTGTTCGGTGTGTGTTTTTGTTCTGACAGTTGTTTACAATCAGTTGGAAATTAGTTGGTAAGTTTAGTTTAACTTTTGATTCTGATCCTAAAAAGCATAACTGGCATGAAAGAGGGGAGTTACCGGTAAATAATCAGGGGTCCTAAAGTCTTTGTTTCACAGAAAGTAAAACTCAGACCAACAACAAGAAGTTACAGCTGTCCCAACCCTCAGTCTGTGGTTCCTGTTGGCTTCTCATCCAAATCTTTCCAACGACTATATTAAAACAAGTACTTTTTATAAAGTAAAGATTTATTGTTGCACAGTGGTTGAAACGGTCCTTTCGTGTTAACCAGGACTGGGTTGGAGCAGAACAGGGGACGCCCCAGGGTGGATTTTAGACACACACCCCCACCTTCAGGTGCTCTTTGTCTCCCTTTGACAGATGAAGTATCATCTTGGTTATCTGATGCCCTCGATGGAGGAACTCACTTCTGCTAATGACCTAACATGTGGTGGAGCGGCAGGCCCATTACTGCTCAATTACTTAAAAGAAGACGGTGTGGCAGCCTCCATCGGCTGAGGGGATGCAGAACTCTGCATGAGCAGAGGTGCACAGCACGGGGTTGGAGTCAGACGTAACGACACTAATCATAAAACCTGATGACAGCAGTGTCTCTAAAATATCCTGTTTTCATCTGTAATCTGTTCTCAGAATCGTGCGGAAAATGTTTCACACGATTACGAAAAACAACTTTTATAAACAGAAAAGGCCTGAGAGGTGATTTCAGAAGGAGAGGGGGAAATGACCTCTAGAAAAAAAAAATCCAAGAAATGTTTATAAAAGTCAAAATAACTGCTATTATCACACACACATTTCAAAAATTTAAGTTTGATTTCAGTTTTTTTCCAATAACTTATTCCTGCTGCAGCCTTATTTCTGTTGTCTGTTAGCAAAATATCTCATGAAGTACTGGTTGCATTTGTAACAATTGTTGATATATCCAGAGATGAGGACTAAAGAGAACAGACTCCAAGACTTGATAAAGTTTAACAGTGTTGTAATTACAATGTGACTAATGTCATCAGATGTGTGCGGGGGAGGGGCTGGAACCCCGAGGAGTAAAAATCAATGCGATCTCTGAAGGAGTGATAATGTTGTTGCTTCTCTTCCTTCCAGTAGAGATTGGAGTCAGTCGTGGAGACAGGTGAAGGACGACGTCTGGGTAGAACTCCAGGTTGAAGGGTAAGACGGTAAAGAGGCTGCTGAGGAGGCACAGGAGAGCTCGAGGTCCACAGAGGAAGTCCTGGAAACAGCTGGATGACGGAGGACGCTGAAAGCACGAAGGAACACAAGGTGAGTCATCATTTATCTGAATCACAAGCAAAGCGCCAGAAACACAACCACCATTGGCAGGTAATGCTCCAGCGCTGACTGGATGTCCTCTGCAGCATTTTGTTCACCCTGTTGTTCATCAAGGTGATGGTCCACAGGTGTGGCTGATTGGTGCTGTCTTTGCAGGAAGCTGGCAGAACAGAACTCCCACAGATTTTTAGACGGCTGCCATATTGTTTCATTCATTCAACCTTTTATTTAGACAAATTAATCACATTGAGCCTCGAGCACTCGTTTACAAACGAGAACCTGTTTAGACAGACAAAACGTAATGAAAGTGACAACAAGTAGGATTTAGAGGGAAGATAATCCTAACAGACTCTCAATCCATGGCCGAGGACGGACAGCCTGAAATTGAAAAAAACACCCCGCACTGTACGAGCACGAAAAACATAAAATGACTCCGTCAGTCAATTTTACAGAAATTGTTAAAATTTGACGTGATAGCACCTGAACTTCATACTCGACGCATTCGCCGTGAGATCACAAATCTTTGAAGTCCTTCTTCCCTGTGGCTATCAAACTTTTCAACTCCTCCCCCCTTCTGCACATAGGATAATCAAACTAATCCTGCACCACAATAAACACTTGAATGTTTCTGTCTGCACCTGTTTAGAACTTAATTGCTGGTATTTTTATATTCTGTTATTTTTATATCTTGTGCAATTCCTTGTGTCTGTTCCTTTGTACTGAAACTCTGGCACAACAATTTCCTGCGGGATCAGTAAAGTTCAATCTTATCTTGTAAGAAACGGCAAATTTGCACAACATCATTTGTCAGACACCAAAAGTGCGACAGTCTCGTCTCATCCCTTGATTTCAGTTTAAATCTTGGCAGGTGATCTGCATTTATTAAGGGAACGCCAGATCTTTGAATACAATGATTTCTTCCAATTTATCCTTCTTTAAATAATTTATTTAAAAAGAGCAGCAGGCAAGGGTTAAAGTTTAAAATGTGTTCATGCTCATAAGATAAATGCTGATTTAAAGTTGTTACTTGTACGAGGAGCTGCTGTGCTAACGGCGTCGGTGCTCGGAAGCGATGGCCGTACGTCGTGTTCAGGTCTTTTTAGCGAACGTCTGGGAGAATTAGCGTCTTTTAAGGGGAGCAGAACCGATGAGGCCCCCAGCAGCGAAGCTGTCATCTCTCTCTGGGTGTCAGAGGGACGACTCAGACATGAATAAGTGATAGAGATATTTTTAACCCCCATCGTGAAATTGGAGATAAATTGATTTCATTCCTGCGAGGCCCGTCAGCAGTGCAGAGCCTCCTTTGATTCAGGCTGGCAGCCGGTGAAGGTGCTATGAATTTTTCATTGTCTCAGAAATGAAGCCCCCCACCACCACCATCACCAACAACCTGGTTTGTTCTCCTGTCACCTTCTCCGCTGCCTCGTTGTCCTCGTCTGTCTCTCCTCAAATATTTTCTCTGTTGTCTCACGTCTCTCCCACAGTTTGTTCTCCTCGTGTCTTTGTTCCTCCGGAGCATCGCTGCTTCACCTCTCCGTTCTGCTGCTGCTAACTTCCAAACGTCTTAATATCAGATCTGACGTGTCTGGGGACATTTTTCAAGAAGTCTAACTGGAAATGATTTCTCTCCAATGAGCCTCGCTGTAGGAACTATCCCCAGTTTCAGTAAATTCAGGTTGAAGGTCTGGAATAAGATAGTTAACTGTTTTTGACGTAAAGCTCAGTAGAAAAGTCTAAAAGTTCCTCCTTCTGCAATCAATAACCACTTGTGACACTTCCAACTCTGTCGGTTTTATTCCAAACTGAAGACCTGACAATTCTTCTTTAACCTTCTCCCGGTAAACTCGGAAAGATTTGGTCTGCTGCGCCTCTGGCTTCAACACATCCAGCTGTGTCAGATGTTCTGTCACAGCTGTCAGGCACAAACATCACTTTTTCTGATGCCAATTTCCAGATCAGCTTGGGGCACTTCAGAAGATTACAGGACATGTATCATTATGTTGTTACACGTTATTTCACTGGCTCAGAACCTGTGAGTCAGCAGAGCTGTTTCAAGTTCCTGCATTGAGGAAACCTGCTCTGCCGCTGTGGGGAAAACTTGTTCAACCTCCGTTAGCTGCATCTGTCCAGCGTTCAGCTCGGTGAGGGTTCGGCTCAGATCTCTGAAGGTCCACCACAGGGTTTCAGTCAGGTTCAGGTTCTGGACTCTGGGCTGTTGCAGCGCCTTGATTCTTTTCAGCTGCTGTGTTTGGGATTATGGTCCTGTTGGATTGATGGACTCGCATTCGACTCCAGAACTGTTTGGTCCACAGAGGAGTTCCTGGTCCACTCATTGACTGACAGGAGCCCAAACCATTAGCCTCCACCACCGTGCTGACAGCTGGGAGGAGCCGTTTGCTGCTGTGCATTCTGGGTAAACATCTAGTCTGGTTCTGATCCAGAAGTTTTGTAGTTCCTTCAGATGAAGCTTACCAAACCTAAGTGGTGCTGCCATGTTGTTTTTAGATAGAAGAGGTCATGACCTTTGACCTGCTGACTGAAGCCTGTAGCGTCACTGCATGGTCTGACCTTCAGGGTGAATCCGCTGTCTAAAATGTTTTCCTCTCTCTGTGGAACGATGGACTTCAGATAAGACTGGGAATGACCTTTGACCCTTCCCATGTTGGCGTGCAGCAACAGCTGCTTCTCTGAGGTCATTGCTGATGACTTTCCACTCTGGCATGTTGTTAACACACCTGAATGCTCCAGATAGAGGTGGTCCCACCTGATGATGATCAGGGGATCACTGCAACGCATCAGCAGCACATTTCATTTACCTTTTTGTTTCTTGGATTAGAGAATGGACTTTGTTTTGCATTTTGTGACTTTTAACAAAACAAAATTATTATTTTTTATTAAAATGTTATGAAGTAATGTTCATTGTTATTGTTTTTTAAATATTGTTAGTTAAACATGTATCTTGTGCACTTGCACATGATGTATTTCTAATATAATTTCAGTACTCTGTCCTCGCTGGTCGACTTTAAGTCTGAAGATCTTTGAATTATTTCAACCACTAAAGTTAAAATGTTGTTAAAATGAAATCATTTCACTTTTCATTGCTTTCTTTTGATCCCCTAAAATCCAGCCGCTCTTTGATGTTAAATCTGCCTTGGCACTTTCCTCATTTTCTTTTTCTCTTATCTGTCACTGCTGTTCTCTAATGAACTCACCAGCAGCACTCAAACAGTAAAAAAATGTGATTTGTAGGGAGACCATTTGTAGTTAAGGTCCATAAACACGACTAAACCATTAAAATGATAAACTCTGCATTTCGTGCAATATAAAAACACCTTTCATGAGCATCACAGGAGGCAGTTATGGCTGACAGGAGCTCCTTGATGCTTCGTCTTCTCTTCATTACCGTTTTCTGACTGTAGTTCCTGTAAATTCTGCCACTTCGGTGTCGGATCAGAGGCCAGGGCCGTTTGGCGTCTCGCTCACGTCTTCAGCCTCTACGAACCCTGACAACAAGCCGGTGTCTCAATAAACTGCGACCGTGGTTCCTGTTTACAGGAGTCCTGCAACATTTATTGTCTGAATGTTCATGAAGCGTTCACACTTTTGTGATCCATTTTTCTTCTGTATGTTTTTCAGCATCTTTCAAAACGTTCAGCTCTTTCAGGAGAAAGGTGCTATGACCTTTGGTATTGGTACAACTTTATCTTTTTTGAATATTTAGCCTTCTCTGCCATTTTTTTTTTCTCATGGAAAATTAATTGAGCTCATTTTCCATCCTTCAAATCTTTAGATCTGTTTACAGCTTTTTACTGCTCCTTTCACATTTTGTTCTGGTTCAGCTTCTTTCTGCAAATGTAAACTTTTTTCAGCTACTTACTAATTTCAGCTGTTTTGTGCTCCTTTCAGGACCTTTCTGCTAACTAAATTTTTGTCCATGTCTTTCTGCTAATTTCAGCTTGTTATGAGCCTTTCAGCTTCAACAAGTTTCAGCCTTTTCCACTATTTCAGTTACTATTTAGCTGCTTTTCAATTTCAATTGCTTTCTGATAAATTCAAGTTTTATGTGGTAAGTTTTGATGCTTTTAACCTTTTTATGTTAATTTAAGCTTATTATGCTCCTTTCAGATTTTTTTTTTTTTTTTTTTGGGTTAGTTTCAGCTTTATCTAAGTTTTCAGCCACTATTTAGCTGTTTTATGCTCATTTTAGCCCTTTCAGCTAAGTCCACCTTTTTGGAGCTCTTTTTAGCTCTTTCCATTTCCTTCTGGTATTTTAAACTTCTTTCTGGCTTTTCAGCTATTTTTTGCTAATTTCAGGGTTTTTTAAAGCTAATTTCCTGTTTTTTGTGCTTATGACTGCTTATTCAAACCTATTTCAGCAAATACTATGTGTTCTTTCTGGTTTTTCTTTCATTTCAGCTATAATTCAGCCTGTTTTTAAAAGCTAATTTCAGCTGTTTGTCCGCAGGTTCTACAGCAATAAGCATTCAGACTGCGCTTTTGCAGGAACTGCAATTTCCCTAAAATTGGGTTGAATTAGATTTTTTTATTTTTGTATTATTGTGTTTCAGGATGAAGATGTCACTGAGTTAGATCGGAAGAAGACATGAAGCAGACAGGAAGACAGAAGAGACGATGAGGGAGGAGGGAGGTGAGAGGACCGGGGGTGAGGGAGTGACCATGTCTTCGGGTCAAGGTGAACAGAGTCCCGTCACGTTTGAGCTGACAAGTTAATGAGTATTATTTACTGGGATTAGGGATCCAAAAACAAAACAACTTGTTTTTAACATGGAAAAATGTTTCAGCCTTGTGTCCACATGAAAACAGAATTTTATGAACCCTTAAATTATGTTTTTCAAAGTCAGTTTCTTCCTTTGTGTGTGAGGACAGCACAAGCTTTAAGAGCTAGAGATGACGTTTCTTTGAAGAGAACGTGCTTCATAGAGACATTTAGTTTAGAACAAATGACATCATCACGTGCAGATACTGGGCTACGTGGAACGTCAGGACCGATTCTGTCAGGAACATCCGTGGAGGAAAACTTTCTGACAGGACTGTTGCATGATGGGACTTTTATTTAAAATTAAGACAGAACTATAGAAACCAAACAAACAAACGCCGACATCTTTTTTTTAAGTTAGATGGAAGAAGCAATCACACACATTTTAAGATTAAGATCCAAAAGACAACATATGGACTTACTGTATTTAAGACTTTCCAAAGCTTATAATGCAGAATATTAAATTAGTGATTTTTAAAGACCCTGAAATAAGGCTGGTCTCTTCAGGCTCTTTAAAAATCATTAATTTATTATTCTACGTTCTTCCTCAGCCAAAACAAGAAGAAGAAAAAGAATGTAGAATAATAAATTAATGGTTTTTAAAGAGCCTGCAATAAGGCTGATGAATGGTAACTGCACACAACTGAGCAGAGGAAAAACCTCTTATTATTGCATCAAATAATCTAAGGACAGAGTTTTCTTTACTTTAATAAACTGTCTACAAGGTTTAGTACATAAACCAAACGCTGCAGGAAAAAATAGAGATAAGAACTTTATTGATCCTGCTGGAAATTGTAGATGCAATAAAAAAAATACATGAAAACTGGGAATAGTTTTAAAAGACTGACACTCGTGTAAACGACTTTAAGCTGATATGATTTAAACATCACGAGGAATGTTTGTCCCTACAGTCTGTCCCTTTTCTGGACACTTGGACATAAATCAACCATTCTGTCCACATAGTTGGACAGATGTGTTCACCAATCAACAACAGCTGTTCTGCACTTTTTATTGCCTTACAGTTTAACGTGTTTAAAACTGTCATCATAATTTGTTTTTGTATGAAACTACTAATTGGGTGTAAATTAGAATACAGGTGTTGCTGTGACTGGAGGGAGACACCGAGGAGCTAAACTGGGATTGGCTGCCTGACGAGAGGTGCTGCATAAGGATCTGCGGCGGTGACGTCGGCCTCCGCTCACTGCGCTGCACCTGACCTGCGGTCACTCGTTAACCACAGATCAGTTGGTTGTAAAACGTTTGGCGAGGAGTTTGTATGGGTGAGCTGCCACTTTATTTTAGGAGCTGTTCTCCTGTGTTTTGTTAGCGTAGCTGAGCTGAGAGACCTGTGTTCTGGTTAATGGAGTGGATGCTTGAAGCGTTCACTCTGCTGTCATCCATTTTTCTTCTGTACTTTTTTTTGTGATTCTCATCCCGCAGTTTAAGCTGTTTCAACTAATCGTAAATCAAAACGTTCAGCTCTTTCAGAACAATCCTGCTTTGACTTTTGGTATTGGTGCAACTTTAGCTTTTTGAAATACAGTATTTAGTCTTTTCTGGCTTTTTTTTTTTTTTTTTCATAGAAAATGAACTGAGCTCATTTTCCATCCTTCAAATCTTTAGATCTGTTTACAACCTTTTACTGCTCCTTTCACATTTTGTTCTGCTTCAGCTTCTTTCAGCTTCCTTGTGCAAATTTAAACTTTTTCAGCTACTTTCATCTGTTTTGAGCTCTTTTCAGATTCTTTCTGCTAACTACAACATTTTTGTTTTTTTCGAATCTCTTTCTGCTAATTTCAGCTTGTTAAACTCCTTTCAGCTTGTTTCTGCTAGCATCAGTTATTTCAGAGTCAGTTTCTTTATTGTCTTTCGCACCACATGTGGTACATGTGGTGGAACAAGATTATGTACTCAGGGTCCCAGTTACATCCAACAATAAAATGTAAAAGGAAAAACAGTAAGATCTAAGATATAAAGATTTCAGCTAATATTTAGCCATTTTATGCTAAGTTCACTTTTTTCACACGTTTCAACTTTTTTTCAGCTTAATTCAGCAAAAATGTGCTCTCTCCACTTCTTTCTGGTAATTTTGGCTTATTTCTGCCTTTTTTTTTTTTCTGCTTCTTTCAGCCTAATTGGACAAACGTGTTCTCTTTATTCTACTAATTTAAGCTTATTTTACTTTTCAGGTAGTTTTTTAAACATTTTGTGGCTAATTTCAGCTGTTTTCAGATAAATTCAAGTTTTTCATTATAATTTCTGCTACTTTCAGCCTAATTAACTTTTTTCTGCTAATTTCAACTTATGCTCCTTCCAGCTTATTTCTGTAAGTTTCAGCTTTTATGCGCTTTCAGCTACATTTTAGCTGTTTTATGGTAAATTCAGCCTTTTTAGCTTTTTGCCACATTTTTAGCTCTTTTTGCTTCCTTCTTTTAAATTAAAATTCTTTCTGCTTTTTCAGCTATTTTGTTGCTAATTTTAGCCTTTTTTAGCTGATTTCCTAATTGCTGTGCTCATTTTTGTTTATTTAAACCTATTTCAGCAAATATGTCTGCTTTCTTCTGCTAATTTAGGCTTGTTCTTTATTTCAGCTACGATCCAACATGTTTTTTTTTTTAAGTTTATGTCAGCTGTTTTTCAGCAAGCTCTTCTGCAATAAGCATTCACACTGCATTTTCACATGAAATTCCATTCCTCTAGTTTTTTTTAATTCAGGTAAGAGAAAAGATAGTGGTGATAGTTAGTTTTGTTTGTTGTTTTGGCCTGGGCTCACCCTGAACTTGGTCAAACTCCAAAAAAAACCACAATAATTTTCACTGTTGTAAATAAAATCATCGTTCTGACACGCCCTTGACTCCGTGGCTGCTTGTGTGGTGCAGACGATGGAATCGTCCATATTTAATTACTAAATCTGTTGTCGCGTCAGGTTGTAAGAAACGTTAGAAAAAGCAGAAGTCCCTCCTTATCTTTGGTCCACAACAGGATTATGTTCAGGAGTGTTTTAGTTTTTTTTATGTGAATCCTTTTATTTATTCATTTGATTTTATCTTTACTGTTCCTCTTTGCGTTTGTAGGCACTTTAATACTGTATGTGCCACAGAACATCAAGCGTTTGACCTCTGGAGCACATCTGTTCTCATTGTTATAGGTTTATTCATGGTGCTTTATTCATATGAACCCTTCATTTTCACAACATTTGAGCATTCCCCCACAGACAGATTTTAATCCTAGATGTTGGTGTTGCACAAAACAAAGGGTTCTCAACTTGTCTGCAGGCTGCTGATTGCTGTCAATCACCTGATCTATAATTCCTCCTTAAAACATAGACATATGTAGAAACATTCAATCAGTGTGCACTGATGGAAACCCTGAACTCAGAGCAAAATGTTCTGAGGCTTCAGAAGGTTTCACAAACAAAAAAAAAAAGTATTTTATTCATGTGTGTTTTATTCTGTACCTTTTTTATTGTGTAAAAGCTTTTAAAAACACAAGGTCAAAACACTTCAACTGATTAGTCACACTAATAATGATGTCATCGTTATATTTAAGGATGTAGACATTGGGAAAATAATGTTTTTCTGCCAATTATGACATTTCATCTGCATCATTTCCATGTAAAAAGACGATTTTGTCTGCCAACAAACTGGAATTTGATCAGTTCTGGTACAAAGATCAACATCTAAGATTGATTTTTGCAGCACAAATCCATCTCCAAGTTCAAGCTGAACTATTAAAACATCCACATCAGACATAAGATTGTACGATTCAGTACTAAAGTATGTATTTGTACAGAAAGTTTACTTTCTATTCGACCAAACTTTACATGAAAACATCTGTATGGTGGCTGGTAACATCTGCAGTCAGTGATGAAGTTCAGGTATGAGCATGTTGATGGAAACAGAGACGAGTGGCGAGTTTTATTTGTATCAACATGTTTTTATATAAAACTAAATCAAAAACAATTTGGGGGTTTTGTCTTCCATAAGTGGCTCAAATGAAAACCGAACGAAGCAGCTTGATGTTGGTGGAACAACACACCTTCACCATCTGCAGATTAGACCGAGATCGACTGGAGAGATTCAACCTTGAGTGAATTTCTCCAGTCCTCTGGGCCCACTTTAAAACCAGGAATGCTTGCAAATTTACCGCCCCCCACCCCCCACCCCCTAGTGTTCCTTCAGTGTCTGCAGTAAATGAAACCTGTCTGGAGAGGAGTCTCCAGAGAAACCAAAAAATGTGAAAAACAGAAAAAGAAGAAAGGGAAGGAGAAAGCAGAGGAAGAATTTGAAGTAAGCACTAATGAATGAATGTGGGGGGGGGTATGGTTTTTGACCTTGCTTGTTAGGGTGATGTTAACCTGCCCAGCTCCCCCCGGACCGTCTCACTTCCCCATCAGCCTCTCTGAAAATAAACCAGTGAGCTGCAGAAAGAGAAGGAGAGGAGATCTGCATCTGCTTTGACTCCACCCCCACCCCTCTGTCTCCACCCTGTCAAGCTGGTGGGGTGGGGGGGTGCAGTTATGTCAGCATTGGCTGAGTGGTGATTAATCTAATCAAGTAATTAAGCACTTGCTTGGGTCAACACTACACGAGCAAGCTGCTTCAGACGGAGACAGACCCAGCTGGGCGAGGACACGATCCAGATTCAACCAAAGATCTACGAGAAAGAAATCCACCGAAAACAAAAACTTCAAGTCGTTACGAGCTCAAGTTTAAACGTGTCTGACTCGGTGAAGGAACAAATGCATGAAAAATCCACAATCTGGATTAACGAATACTACCGTTACTGTCCGCCCAGATGAGCAGTTAAGCATTTTTACTGGACGCCTCTTTGATGTGAAATTTCCAAACGGGATTAATAATTTTAACGGTGACATTAGAAGAGATGCTCGGGGACGTGGAGATTAACTGAGGCGTATGATGGTTTGGATTGGAAGAGCAGCTACTGGTGCAGTTGATCACTGGACAGGTGTCACAAGTTGCCCTTAAGCCAAAATGGGAATTTATACAAGTTATTGTGTAACTGTTTATGAAACATTCACAATATTGTGATCCATTCTCTTCGTACATGGCAAATCGTATATCACAATATTTAGCTTGTTCAGGAGAAGGGTGCTGTAACTTTTGATATTGGTGCACCTTTAGCTTTTTCTAATATTTAGCCTTTTCTGCCTTTTTTTTTTTTTGTCTAAAGAAAATGTATTGAGCTCATTTTCCATCCTTGAAATCTTTAGATCTGTTTACAAGCTTTTACTGCTCTTTTCACATTTTGTTCTGGTTCAGCTTCCTTCTGCAAATTTAAACTGTTTTCAGCTACTTGCTAATTTCAGCTGGGGTTTTTTAAGCTGTTTTGTGCTCCTTTCAGGATCGAACTACAACATTTTTGTGCTTCTTCTAACTTATTTCTGCTAATTTCAGCTTGTTATGCTCCTTTCAACTTCAGCAAATATCAGCCATTTTTACTATTTCAGTTACTATTTAGCTGTTTTATGCTAATTTAAGCTTTTTCAGCTAATTTCACATTTTTTGCTCTCATTTCATCTTTTCTCAGCCTAATTCAGCAAATGTGCTCTCTCCACTTCCTTCTAGTAATTTAACTTTTTTCTGCAGTTTTAGCTATGTTTCAGCTGTTTTCTAATTTTATCTTTTTCAGATAATTTCCACTTTTTTGTGCCAATTTCTGCTTCTTTCAGCCTAATAAGGGAAATGTGTTCTCTCTGATTTCTTCTGCTAATTTAAGCTTGTTCTACCTTTTTTAAGCTAATTTCAGCTGTTTTCAAATCAATTAATTTTTTATGGTGATTTCTGCTACCTTCAGCATAATTAACTTCTTTCTGCTAATTTCAGCTGGTTATGCTCCTTTCAGCTTATTTCTGCTTGTTTCAGCTATTATTTAGCTGTTATCTATTTCAGCTAATTCCCCATATTTGAGCTCATTTCAGCTCTTTCCCCTATCTTTTGATAGTTTAAGTTTTTTCAGACTTTTCAGCTACTTTTCTGCATTTTTTCTAATTTAACTTTTTTAGCTAATTTCCTAAATTTGTGCTCATTTCTGCTAATTTTAACCTAATTCGGTAAAAAAAAAAAAGTGTTTGTTCTGCTTTCTTCTGCTAATTTAGGCTTGTTCTGTCATTTCAGCTACAATTCAGCATGCTTTTTTGTGTTAATTTCAGGTGTTTTCAGCAAGTTCTTCAGCAATAAGCATTCACATTGCCTTTTCGCAGGAAATGCAATTCCTCTATTTATTATAATATGGTACTGTCATCAAACAAGAAAAATGATGCACCTTCTGCACTCATTCAATTATTAACAGGTATATTTGCGTGTATTGAGGAGTGAGAAAAAAAACTCATCTGATAAACACAGTCATCAGTTATCAAGTGGAGAGTTTAGGCTTTGTGGGTAGAATGAGTCCAAAATCAGAAAACCAAGAATAGGATAACTAATAGATTTTTTTTCTGTTTTACCTGGCTGGACCACCGGGAAGATAAAAGTGAGCGAGCAGGACTTTAAGGTTGTTCCTGAGTCCAAATGCCAACTTTAACTGCTGCTTTAAGCTCTGGTTTTAGAAAGAGTCCCGGCTCGGCACTTTACACAATTGCAGCCAGTTTTAAAGGCCTGAGAGAAAAGTCATTCTGCTAAAAGCTCCACAGGTAAAACAAAATGCAATTTTACTGGATTCCTTCTTCTTTTGTTAGTTCTGAAGTTTTTCCTTCACCTTGTGGCTATTCTGTGATGCCAAAATAAGAAATCTGAGTTTACGCTGCTGCTAAAATAAGATGAAATACCTGAAAGAGTCCCATTGTTAGGGTTCAGTGACTGCATCATTTTAGTTCTGCCTCTTCAGCTGATTTGGAGAATGCTTTGAAGAGACACTCCCAACTCTCAGAGCTTAATTAAATTCAACACAAGAAGCACTTTCAACTCCTTCTTGACTTAATTCTCATAAAGTTAAACATAATAAAAATAAAGGAGACAGCTCACACTTTTAAAAAGTCATTATATTAGCCAGCAGCAAGCCAAACTTTAATGAAGACATTAAGTTATGAAGCGGAAAATAAAGTTTGAGTGAGAAACTACTCCGTCACTAAAAGATGCTCGGAGCTGCCAGCAGGGAGAAGAACAGAAAACTTATTGTTTAAAATACAACTCTTAAAAACTCCTGCTGTTGATCTGACGGTGGTAAGAAAAGACTTTTAGCTTCTACCTAACTGTTTGAAAACTTTAGCTATGCTAAAGCTACTTTAGATTTTAAGCTAACCTTTTATTAAATTTAGCTAGCTTTTGAGCTACATTTACTCAGATTGCTTGTTTTACCTGACCGTTTGTTAGTTTTAGCTAGTACTCAGAATCAGGATAAGCTTCATTGTACCGAAATACAGTGAGATTATGTTTGTACAGTCGTCCGAAATATGGGCGGAGTGCACGTTGCTGCTGCTCCTGGGAGCGTGGCCCCTTATCCTTTGTCAGAATACTTTTTAGATAGAAAAAGGGAAAAGGCCATGAGGATAGAATAGTGGTACATTAAAGATCTCTTCACATCATGTCCTTATCAGGACACGATTTAAGCAAGGATATTTATAAACACATTAGATATGCATTTGATGACATGACGGTGAGATTTGTCCATGAAGCACTTCCAGATAGTCCATAGTCCTGATAAGATGTTGGTGTCAGCTGGTGCAGCTCTGATAAACCTTCACAGAAATTCTCGGGGTGGTGATAGACAGAGCTTTTTCTTAGTTTACACATATCTCAGGAGAAATTTCATAAGTCGGCCTGCTTCAAGATCAAACGAGGGAGTCAGATTCAAATAAACCACAATAGTTGCTTTTTCAGGCAGACTGTTTTTCATCATCAGCCTTGAGTCCTGCTGGTACTTTCGATCCAAAATGGCCAGATTTGTGGGTATTCCACTGGTCTGTGATTATGAGCCCCCTCTAAGGTTGTCCCCAACATGCTGGCGAGTCCCAGAAGCTGCAGGTGGCCTGCGATTCTCACAAATCACTTCGATCTTATGGTTTAGCTCGTAAATCAGCTGATTTTGAGTGCTCAAAGCACGAACCAAACCTTCGCACAGACTCTGCGGTTTTGCCATGACCGAAACTGCTGCTGTCTTCTTCAATAGCTGATAACATACGAATCCACGGTGCCAAAAAGCAGAAACCCTGCTATCATGATTCCAATTATATAAACATCTTCGGCGTCCTCCTGAGACAATACGGAAAGGCACATCAGCTTCCAAACCCCCATGGATCCATGATGTATCCTGCTGCATGTGTCTCATCAGGGCATGAGGGCTCTCCAGGACCCTGTTGCTTTGTTGAAAATATTTTATCGATTGCATTGAAAATCCAGCAGACCAGATCCATAACAGTAGTGTTCTGTTTTGTAAAATGTATAAACAGGAGCTCTGATACACAAAACGGAGAGCAAAAAGCAGGAGGAGGACAGAGGGAAGAAAGGAGTATATTGTGCCACCTTTTGACCTTTAGCTAGTGTTTTGATTCTTTAAGCTTTTAGCTTTTTATTCATAACAACTCTGCTTCAGTTTCTTCATCAAATTTTATCAAAGTAATTCAGCTCTCAACTTGTGTTTTTGCTAAAAAATGCTAGTTTTCCTTTTTTCCCTGAGTCCTCCTTTTTTCTGTTTATCATTCACACCTGCTCATATGTTCATTAGCCTCAGCTGCATTCATTCATTAATCACCCTTTACCCAACAGGGCAACGCTTCCAGTTTATTTACCAGGTCTTCATCCTGAGCTCCTGTCTTGCTTTAGCTTTTGGCTTGTTTCTGTTGTGTGCTTCACAGATCATACAAAGTTTACCGCACTTTAGCTTTTAGAACATGCATGAACGTTAAAATGATACCACAGGTACAGTTTGCCTTACGAAAAGGTGTCTTTATTTTCAGAATTACCCATAGGGGGTGCTAAAAATCTAAAATGTTTATATATTTTAAAAATGACTGTTGATTCCTACCAAACTTTGTAGACTTGATTAAGACCACAAAGTGAGTCATCCTATATATGGTAGTGATTGGTAAAAGTGGGTGTGGCTTGGTTACCATAGTGACCCATAAGGCAGTGTGCAGTCAGACTGGAAGTCCCTATTAGATGTAAAAACGAGTACACACACACACATTTGTGGTGCATGTGGACAGGGTGTTGTCTTGGACCCCGATTATATCTGCTTGACGTTCTTTTTTTTTTTTTACTTTGTTTTTTAATTAAAGTTTTTAATTTCTCTCAGTCTGAGTTTTGGCCCATGTTTGTATGGAGTCTGCACTTTGGGTCCTCTTCACAAAGACATGACAGATTTGAGTCAGTTGTTATTCAAACAACTACAGCTACATGGCAAACACTGACCAAATATCTGTAACTCAAAATATTTCATTAATATTTGCTAAAATCTAACCTCTGAAAACTGATTTTTGATCAACACTTGATTATGGATCACTTTGAATCACCTTTTAAATGCTTTTTATTAATTCTTCAGTTATTACTAGTGTATTATATATATGTGTTTATATATTTTTCTCTTTAATTGACTCATTGATTGTTGTTGTTTAAGCACTTTGATAACAGGTTCTGTTTTAAATGTGCTCTATAAATAAAGTTGACTTGACTTGACTTTGGAGCAGCAACCAGGGACTAAAGAAAATATATTTTTTCTGTATTAATTCCCATCAAACTCAAATTTACTGAAAGCTGTGTCACTTCAGCTGTGAGTGAATCCGTGGTGCCAGTAAACCCTCCTCCATTGAGCCACATTGACTTTAAACTGACTTTCAATCTGAATACACTTCATTTATTACTACAGAGCAGTTTTTTTAATTTACTCCCTACGACTGTTATTGGCTGCATATATTTAAAACCTGTAAACTTTTTTTTCCCCCACCAGCTGCATCAATTAAATATCAAACTTGTCAGAAAAGGATTCTCTAAAATAGCCATCTGTCTAACAATGATGCACTGTGGGAGGATATATTTTTACTTTGCATAGCTCAAAATGTTACATGAGTCACAGCTGAAACTCCTACATGAAAAATAAAGTAAAACTATGGTTTTGTGGAGTTTAAACACCATTAACAATAAATTAGGTAATAATGGGTTCAAGGGGGAACATGGTTACATGTTAAAAATCTGTCAAATTCTGTCGTTAAATTCACCAGTAGGAGTCCAGAGTCACTGTGATAAAAAGCTCAAACACTAACAGAGAACCAGCTGACCTTTAAATGCTCTGAGGTTTAAGATGTTAGCACCAGTGTCAGAACCAGTTTCTTAACAACTGCAAACGGGAGGGCTTTGAATTCCCCTCACAGATTCCTGCAGACTAACTTCCGCTGGTTGGTTCTGTTCACTCCAACCAATCAATGGAGCACGCTGATCTGTGTGGCCACAGGGTTTTCTCCAACTCCCGTTAATGTTCAGAGATCTTCAAATGAAAGCTGCACGCTGTGGATGTGATATTAGTGGTGCCCTTTTTAAGACATTTGAAAATGACACCCAAACATCTGAAGCTCAGCCGGCCACCCAGGAACCACGTGAACATGGCTCAGATGGAAGTCCTTGTTGTTTGAAACTCACAAATATGCACTTCCAAAGGATTTTAAGATTCATAGCTGACTGAAGCTATAAAAAGAAATCACTAAAATTGTTATTTTATGACAACTAGAACATGGAAATATGGGATTCATAGTTTTTTGGTTTCTGCGATACCCACCTTCTCCCACAGCTGACAATCAACCAATCACACCTGCACCTGATTTCCTAAAATCACCTCTGCCCTACTTGAACCCCTGCCAGACGTTCAACCAACGCTGGAGCATTAATTGCCTTTGATAAGTGAGCGACAACCCTGAGCTTTGTGAAACCTTGACTATCCCTGTGATATTGTTGCCTGTTTGTCCAGCTCTGCTCTGCCGTGTCTCCTCGACTTGTCTGGTCCACTAACCTGAACACCAAGACTCAACTTGAATCCAACTCTGGACTCCACAATCCAACCACCCTCAACCACCTTACTCTCTCCGGATTCCACCTTCCTCACCATCAGAAAAAACCCAGACCTTGTATTTCCCCTTTTCCAACACGACCTTCAAAACAAACCGTACCAACACATACACATACACACATTCAGGTTTCTCTTGTAAATGAGTCCCCAAGGCTCAATGGGATTAACCTGTCTAAATAAAGTTTGAATGAACATACAAAACATTCATCTACTAAACCTGAAAATCAAACCTGATACTCACCTGATCTCCTGTTTCCTTCTACAGCCAATCTCTCAATCCTCACACTGTAAATAAAAACTCTTGTTTTTGTAATCTGTGTCTGAGTCTCTTCAATCTGCCACTCGAAGGTCATTTAACCTACAGTCATTTTTGAAAACTGTTTTGTACCCATACAAAAAGGTTATTGGGGAGAAAGTCACCCAATAGGACAAATGATGATTACTAAAGTTAAAATCAATGATGTCTGGAATTACCGGTAATGTTTAGTTTGTTGCTCAAGTCTTGTTATATCTGTTTGACCCAACTTTTTGTACTCTGACTTTGACATGTTTTAGACAATAAATCTGTTATTTTTCATTTGTGAGAACAAAGGAAAAGATCCTAAAAGGTGTATATATATAAAAAAACTTAACTCTGAGGTGGATCTGGTCATATCATACCACTGCATCACATTTAATCCAGCGATTGACATTTTGCACAAATTGGGTACAAAAGGATTACCATTTTGCACTCATGCACTTATCACATGCATGTGTGCAACTCTCTATGCACAACGTCTTGTGCATGCAGAGGCATCAGATCAAAGCACTTAATAATAATCTCCTTTAGTTGTTTTTAAAAGTACAGGAAATCAAAAACATCTATTTTGGGGCATGTGCCAGGATTGGTAAAAAATTGATGACAAATTGTGTACAAAGACAACAAAAGTGGTTATGAAACAGATGGAGGTAGGCATGCATAGACTGATTCCTTTCCTACATAAAATTTCTGGGTACAAAGTGACCAAAGTTGAATCAACCGGGAGCAATAAAATAGAGAATTATAGCCTGAAATCTGAAAAAAAAAAATCCATGATAAGACTGGAATAGACCAGAACATTTCCCTCAGTCATCTCTTCTTTAACTACTGTACCTTTTGCTGCGTTCACGTTCTAAACAAAGATGGTCAAAATCACCAAGAAAACTCTTTAACTGCAACAATCGTTCACACCTCAGAGAACCAGCTTTACAAAAACAGATACAGGTTTAAAATATTTCATGATGGAGAAAGAACACATTGGACACAGTGCAGCACAAAGAACATGAGCCTGTCAGGAAGGACCATCCAATGTTGGGTCAATCAGACGTCTGGACTTCTATAGAAACTTTAACACCAACATATTCACCTGACACGACTGAACCAGCAGCCTGGTAAACGCTCCATCTCCTCCACCTATCTGCTTTCACAAGGAGGGCTTTACAGCAGTCACGCTTGCCTGACTTGCCTCTTTTACTCTCCACAACCCCCCTCCCCACACCCAACCACATCTTATTGTTCTGCAATGAAGCATGGCAGCAGATGAGGTCCTCTGGCACACAGACAGAAATACAAGAGGATCACTACCCCAGAAATAAAACAAAGAAACAACGTGAGTGCATTCCTTGTTCTCTGCCCAGTGCTGATGCTATCATGTGGGGGGGGTTGTTGCTCACCAGGTGAGTGCGTACACACCAATGTCAGGCTTTTTCTGCTCCCCTCTCTCTCCTATGTATTTTCTTTTTCAAGGCTGCAGACTGTAGCGTCAGAGCTCTGAGTAATGCGATCCTCACTCTCCTCTTTGTGGTGCTAATGTAGTCGGAGTCCCCCCCACCCTTGGGGCAGCAATTATTTTTTTTTATCAGCCTGTGAAAGTTAGTTAACTGCTGCAGACTATGGGAGGAGGAGGGCAGGACACGGGGGGGGGGGGGGGGGGGGGGGAGGTTGGGCGGGTGGGGGGTTGCTATCTAAATTATGGCCTCTGCTCCCAGACACAAAACATCAAGGAAGAGAGCGTCATTATTGCTCAAATATTTTCCCAGAATTAGAGAACGACAAGGGTCCAAATTGGAAACAAATTGAGTCATAATGAAAAACAAAAAAAGCAGGAAGGGGAGACGGGACAGGAAGGGGAAGGGAGGGAGGGGAGGTGGGTAATTGAGGGAGATATAACGATAACAGCCGTACTCATTTCTTTATTTAATTAGGAGCTCTTGTCTGAAACGGTGCACCTAACCAACCTCCTGCTGTTTGTATCATCTGCTAGAGCTGCTCTGAGCACATTTTGCTGTGTGGAAGAAAACAACCGATCCCTTCGTATACGTCTGCATACTAACGGTTTTAATGCAGGCAGCACACGGCTCGTTAACATACACAGAACAGATGAGCCATCTCAATGTGATGACCTTAGTTTCTTTCTGCTGATAGCTGTTGTAGCTCTGCAGACTCCAGTCAGCTACAGTTTATTTGCCCACCTTCCAACAGCTGTTGCTGTCCGTCTGTTAGCTAAATATCTCATGAGTAACCATTGGATGGACAGTACATCTACTAGAATAAGCCACAGCTAATCGAGTTTAGCTGGCATATAAAGACTATAGCTCTGTTTTATAAATATTGAGCTAAATCTTGGTGTGGTTGTAGCTGAGTCATTCCTAACACATACTGCAAGCATCAACAGATCACACACAACTTTAGCATGCAAGGTGGCAGGAAATGTACACATCTGCAAGAAATGCTAGTTTCCTATTAAAATGTAAACTATCAAAAATAATTTTCGTGCTCAGAACAGATTTATTGAATCTGGACAAACAGAATGAGTCATTTCAGCACAGCTTTCTTTAATTCTCCATTTTCCAGACAAGTGCTTGACAAAAAAAGGAAGAAACTGGAGAATTCGGTGAGCAGGAAGGCCAAAGATATGAGACCACGATGCTACAGAGGAAGTGAAGACATGAGTGTTGCATGTTGGGATGGAAACCAAAAAATTATTTTACCATTTATGAAATAACAAAGTTATCTAATGCACTGCAGCACTGAAATTGTCTGAATTGTACCACAAAGAAAAACAATGAGTACACTGGTCGTTACAGTCTACAGGTTCTACTGTTAATGTCTAAATTATCCAATAATGTGCATGTTCACCCATAAAAATATAATCAAATAGTGTTTCAAAACATTACTTGGAAAATCAAAAGTAAAAAAAATATTTTATTTATGGCCACAAAAAAGTCTAGATGCTACACTTTGGTGCCTATACAAGTGGTGCAAGAGTTTGGTTCACATTGCCGGTAGTAAGTCGGACCCCTTCAGGGTGGGAGTTGGACCCTGCCAGGGCTGCCCATTGTCAACGATTCTGTTCATTACTTTCATGGACAGAATTCCTCGGTGCATCCAAGGGGTGGAGGGATTCTGGTTCATTGGCCTCAGGATTCCTTCTCTGCTCTTTGCAGATGATGTGGTCCTGTTGGCGTCATCGTGCCGTGATCTTCAGCTCTCACTGGAGCGGTTCAGAGTCAAGTTCAAAGCGTCTAGGATGAGAATCAGCACCTCCAAATATGAGGCCATGGTCCTCAGTCGGAAAAGGGTGGATTGCTCTCTTCGGGTCGGGTGAGGTTCTGCCTCACGTGGAAGAGTTCAATTATCTTGGGGGTTTGTTCACAAGTGATGGAAGAATGGAATGCGAGATTGACAGACATATTGGTGCAGCATCTGCAGTATTGTGGACTCTGTGTCGGTCCGCTGTGGTGAAGAGGAAGCTGAGTTGTAAGGCAAAGTTCTGTTTACAAGTCAGTCTACGTTCCTCCCCTCAACTCTGGTCATGAACTCTGGTGACCAAAATAATGAGATCATGGATACAGGCGGTTGAAATGAGTTTCCTCTGCAGGGTAGCTGGACTCTCCCTTAGAGACAGGGTGAGAAGTTCAATTATCCATTTTTCTCCACATCAAGAGGAGCCAGTTGAGGTGTTTCTGGCATCTGGTAAGGATGGTTCCTAGGCACCTCCTCAGGGAGGTGCTTCATGCATGTCCGACTGGGAGGAGACCCCAGGGAAAATCCAGGACATGCTGGAGAGGCTACATCTCTCAGTTGGCCTGGAAATACCTTGGGGTCCTCCCAGAAGAGCTGGAAGAGGTGGCTGTGGAGAGAGAGGTCTGAACTTCCCTGATCAAACTGCTGCCCCCGAGACCCAACTTCAGAACAAGTGGAAGATGATGGATAAATGGATGGAATAAGATGTATGTGGGGTCCATATTAGATCTCAGAGACTTGGACCATGCCATCAGGTTACACACGTTCGTCTGGTTCTATTAAAACAGATTCTACAGTTTATTGATGAACTCTTTGTTTGCTCCCTCCCAAGAGACCAGTCTGCCATGCAAGACCCTACCAGGGGATGAGGCTACACCAGACCAGACCAGGTGTCAGGATCCTGGGTGGTTCTCAGCCCCCTCCACATTCGTGACTCAGCAGAGGATGCTGTTGGTATGGTATTGTGCATGCTGATGCCACCAGCACATACATTCATTTTCTGTTTTCTTTTAATATTTTATATTCTTCCAAGTACATGTATTATTGATGTCCATGTCTTACACACCAACTTTAACTTGTAAAAAATAAATATATAAAACAAATAAAAAGTGATTTTCCAGCATGTTTTCTGCCTCCTGTCAGCTCTGATTAGATACCCTGATAAAATATTCCCACAAACTGGAACACAGGTGAAAGCAGAGAGCATCCTGAACCCAGATACACAGAATAAAACACAACTGTGTCATTGACGGAAAGTTTCTGGTTGGACTCACTGAATTAATGTTTTGTTTTGGATGTTTAAAGCTCCGGCTTCATGTTCGGGTTCATCAGTCCTTAGTTCCTGTTTTATTTTGAAAGATTGAGTAATATCTTGTTTGACCTCTCCTGCTGTTCTGCCTTTGATTGTCTTAATAGTTTCCACCTGCCTCACGTTAGCTTAGCTTGGTATAAATATGCACATCTTGTCTCCTCTGGTCATCTAGTGTGGCTTCCTGCCACTCTGACTTGTTTAAATCCAGATTAGAGGTTTGAATGCAAAGAGTTTCTACCTGGATTCTTTAACACTTTTGTTCAGATTAATGTTGTTCCTGTTTCTGATGATTATAATCCAGCAGAGAAATTATCAAAGCAGCCAAGCTCTGTGACATATTGGAGTCAAAAAGCTGCTGGAAAACTTAAAATGGTCATTCAGACACAAGACCAAAATGGTGGAAATTGATATTTTGTACATTAGGAAATAAATCCAAACCAAATTATTCTTGTTTACTAAACCTTTGATGTGTTGTAGTGAAATTCTTCAGAGAATGATTATTTTTAACAGGAATTTGTCTGTAGTTGTACCTCCTGTTTAAAACAGTCCCAACAATTTGGGCTACGAGAGTATTGCAGGTATTGGACAATTAAAATAAGATTGAAGGCAGTTCTGTTGTTTTGATGCTGCTGTGACAAAATTTAAATAAATAAAAACATGTTTGGAGTGATTTTATTTATTTTTGTAGTAGTTTATTCAGTAAAATTGCTCCCAAACCCTCGACTAAAATGAGAATACAAATTGAACAAATCAAGTTCAGGAGCGCAATCAAGTTTTCTTCCTCTGGTAAAGTGTTGAAACACTATTTACACTGTTTTTTTTTTTCTTAACATTTCAACTTTCAAAACTTCTTGGTTTCAAGATTGAAAATATCGTGTTTTGTTTTTTTTTCTGAGTGGACCTATTTACACGCTGCTGTTAACCACAAAAAGTACTGAAAAGCTTTTGTTTCTTCCTGTATCAAACCTTTTTGTAAATTAAATAAGTTCTGTGTTCTAAGTTTAACCTACATATTAACATCATTATTGTGAAGTAGCTTAAAGACTGGTTTGACCTGGACCTAAATGCACGTGTGAAGCTCTGGTTTGTGTCTGAATGAGAGGCCAGAGGCTAAACTGCAGCTGATAAGAACGCTACAGGAGACGGTGAAAGGCTGAAACTGAGACGGACTAAGAGCTCTGAGGTGTGTGTGTGTGTGTGTGTGTGTGTGTGTGTGTGTGTGTGTGTGTGTGTGTGTGTGTGTGTGTGTGTGTGTGTGTGTGGTTTCCATTCTCACTCAGACTCGGCGTCACGGGTCTAAGAGATCACATAAAGACCTCACTGTGAGAACAGGTGAACTTGTGTTTGTGTTCAGAGACACCACTCAGTCCACCTGCAGCCGTATTGTGTCATAAAGAAGAAAAGTAACGATATTTAAAAATCTCTACTTGGTCCGGTTTATTCAGAAGACTCTTTAAAGTACAATCCTTGTGTGAATGTTTATGAAGCATTCACTCTAATGTGATACATTTCTCGTCCTTCAGTTTTCAAGTTATTTCAACAAAAAAATCAAAACGTTCAGCTTTTTCAGGACAATCCTGCTTTTGTATTGGTGCAACTTTAGCTTTTTAGGAATATTTAGCCTTTTCTGCCACTTTCTTCTCATAGAAAATGAATTGAGCTCATTTTACATTATTTTCACATCTTTAGATCTGTTTACAACCTTTTACTGCTCCTTTCATATTTTGTTCTGCTTCAGCTTCTTTCAGCTTCCTTCTGCAAATTAAAAAAAAAAATTTCAGCTATTTTCAGCTAATTTCAGCTGTTTTTTTTTTTTTTTTTTTCCCAGCAGTGTTGTGCTCCTATCTGATCATTTCTGTTAACTACAACATTTTCGTGCTTCTAACTTTTTTCGGCTAATCTCACCTTATTATGCTCTTTTTAGCTTATTTCTGCAAGTTTCAGCTTTTTCTGCTATTTCAGCTTTTAGCTGTTTTTAATGCTAATTTTCTTATATTTTTTTCAGCTAATTCCACATTTTTTGCACTCATTTAAATGTTTTCAGCCTGATTCAGTAAAACCATGATCTCTCCACTTCCTTCTGGTAATTTAAGCTTCTTTCTGCTTTAAAAAAAATCTACTTTTTAATGTTTTTGTTTGTTTGTTGCTAATTTCAGTTTTTTCAGATAATATTCGTTTTTGTGCTCATTTCTGCTTCTTTCAGCTTAATTGAGCAAACATGTCCTTTCTGCTTTCTTCTGATAATTTAAACATGTTTTAACTTTTCAGCTACATTTTTAGCATATTTCAGCTGTTTTCAGATACATTGAAGTTTTTCATGGTAATTTCTGCTACTTTCCACTTGTTATGCTCCTTTCAGTGTATTCCTGCTAGTTTAAGCTTTTTTCTGCTATTTCAGCTACTATTTAGCTTTTTTTTTTTTTAGCTAATTCCACGTTCTTCGAAATAATTTCCACTTCCTTCTGATATAAACTTCTTTCTGCCTTTTCAACTACTTTTCAGCTATTTTCTCCTTTTTTTAGCTAATTCAATAATCGTTTTCCCCATTTTGGCTTATTTAAACCAAATTCAGCAGATAAGTGCTCTTTCTGCTTTTTTCCTTCTAATGTAGGCTTGTTCTTCCATTTCAGCATGTTTTAGCTAATTTCAGCTGTTTTTCAGCAATTGCTTCTGCAGTAAGCATTCACACTGCATTTTCACAGTAAATGCAGTTTATCTAGGTAATATTCATGTTCTCGTTTTAACGTGACTCTTTGTAATAATCATGACCAGGACACTGAGTAAGCAGCTGTTTATTGGAGTTTTGAAATCCAACCTTACTGACTACACTTTGTATTTAATATAAGCTGGATGCTTCTTAAAATTCAGAGGCTGCGAAATGATCAGACAACAATTATGAAAGCTGCTTGGTGCATCCAGAATCACACTTTAAACCCCCTGAGCAGAGAATCTCTCTGACCTAGAAGAAACTCAATGTTTTTCTCGACACCGGAGGATAAAACGTCTTTTATTCAAACACCGACTGAAAGAATAAAAACAGGAGTCAAACTGCTGAGTAAAGAGCGTCACATGTTGCATCACCTCAGCTTTTTCTTTTTGTGGTGCAAATGAAGACTCGTCATCGTCCCTGACGCTCCCAGCGTTTAAAACCCTCGAAAGTCTTTAAAACATTTGGTCCAGAGGCGTCTAACTCTAACTAGACGTATAAATCCTCATCTGATTTCTGATTGTCCGTTTTCTTTTCATTTACTGTGCTACGCCTAAAACGTTCTGCCTCTTTTTACTTTCCTCCCTGGAATCCTTCTGGACAGCAATATCATCCTCCATCGTTCTCTTTTTGCTTTTGCGCTCTCGTCCTTTCCTCCTAATCCTGGCACAGCTGAATCCCTCTTTATCCCTCCTGCAGTCTATCTGAAGATCTATTTGTCTATCATTCTTTGGCTCATTGTCTTGTTTCTCAGTCTTCTCCTCTCATCCTCCTTGTCAGGTTTTCAGCTCTTCTCGTCCCCCCTGTACTGTACGCCTCTCTGAGCCTGCAGAAACCAGGGGGCCACAGTGGCTTAACTTTAATTGATGCGTTGGATTGAAGAGGGGGAGAGATGGCTCTGGACTGACAAGGTTAATTCTGTTTTTCTTTGCTCCTCATCACCTGGTGGCAATTAAACTCATGACATCGCCCCGGGGGAGAGAGATGCTGAGACATGAGGAACTGCTCCTGGTAAACCTGTTCAAAGACGATGCAGGAAAATGCCAAGATGAAGACGTGAAGGCAGTCCACAAAATGAAAGATTTGAAAGGGAGGATCTTACTTGTAATGTTTTGTCAAGAGATGCTTGGATGAGAAACTCAGATTGAAGATTTGATTGAAGCTCACCGGTGGAGGGATTTCTGCAGTGAATTAATAAACTCGACAGGCAGAGAAGTGAAGGTGCTGCTGATGGAAGTAATACAAAACCACACTAACAATCTGGGGTAAAATCCCAGTTATTCTGTGATCCTTCACATACAATCAGAACTATCCATCCATCCATTCATTATCTTTACCCATGTCTTCCTTTTTGTGTCGCAGGGGTCACTGGTGCAACTCAGGTTCACATAAAATCATTCAGCTCCTACTGAGTTGTGGTCCACGCTATTGCAAATATAATCTAATTCAGACAAATGTGTCTAATGGCACCTGGTTCAATATGGAAGGAACAATAATGCATTCATCACGTCTAGGCTGGACTTTTGCAATGGTTTATTATCTGGGTGTCCAAAAACTTCTTTAAAAAGGCCTGAGTTGATCCAAAATGCTGCTGCCAGAGTCTTAATGGGAGTTAGTAGGAAAGATAATCTCTCTCCAGTTTTAGCTTCTCTCCATTGGCTCCCTGTCAAATCCAGAATAGAATTTAAAATCTTACTTCTAACCTACCCTGTGATGGACTTGCGACCTGTCCAGGGTGTACCCCGCCCCTCGCACAGTGATTGCTGGACATGGGCACCAGCGACCCCCGTGACCCAAAATGGAATAAACGGGTAAAGATAATGGATGGATGGACTTCTAACCTACAAAGTTCTCAACAACCTGGCTCCATCTTATATTACAGATCTTATTGTTCCA
>NC_056510.1:6008151-6038519 GCF_014905685.2 Nematolebias whitei | reverse complement strand
GGGTGTACCCCGCCCCTCGCACAGTGATTGCTGGACCTGGGCACCAGCGACCCCCGTGACCCAAAATGGAATAAACGGGTAAAGATAATGGATGGATGGACTTCTAACCTACAAAGTTCTCAACAACCTGGCTCCATCTTATATTACAGATCTTATTGTTCCATATATTCCTAAAAAACACTTCAATCTCAGACTGGTTTACTTGTGGTTTCTATAGTTTTCAAAAATAGAATGGGAGGAAGATCTTTCGGTTGTCAGGCTCCTCTCTTGTGGAACCAACTTCCAGTTTCTGTCCATGAGGCTGACACGTTATCCAGTTTTAAGACTGGGCTTAAGTCTTTCCTTTTTTTATAAAGCCTATGGTTAAGGTTGGATTGGGTTTCCTGAGCTATCCCTTAGTTATGCTGCTATAGGCTTAGACTAATGGAAGACAAACTGACCACATTTATTCACTATGCTACTGTTTATATTTACCCTACCTGTTTGTATTTGTAATTTTTCCTATCCTTGACATGTAGTATTTAGTTGTTCTTCCAATAGGAGGTACACCTGCACCTACATCTGCACCTGCCCTTCTGTGTTCGCTTGTTTCTCCTTCCTGTTTTCTCAAACCCAGCCGGTTGAAGCAGATGGCCGCTCATCCTGAGCCTGGTTCTGTTGGAGGTTTCTTCCTGTTCAAAGGGAGTTTTTCTTTTCCACTGTTGCCATTGTGCTTGCCCAGGATGGGAGACTCAATGTGTCTACTGGCTTCCTTCCTTAGATAGAGAACTTTTACTAATTGACTTTTGTATGTTAATGTTTTTCTACGGCGCCCCGAGACGACTTCTGTTGTAATTTGGCGCTAAATAAATAAACTAAATTGAACTGACTATAAATTATTTATTCATCAGTAAAACTTATTTCACAATGATGGGCATCATTTTGACAAGTACTGCTTCAGCGTAGTGTCAGAATGCACAGATGGCCATTCAAAGGTGAGCTGGTACGAGACCGGAGACCAACTCTCAGGGGTGAACCTGGATTGAGAAGCACCAGAAAACCTCCACAGAAACCTCATTTGGATAATCTGTTCAATCGGGACCCAGCAGAGCCAATCCAAGGTCCTCCCTTAACCTTTTAATCGTAGCAGGAAGATTTCTAATGTCCTGGCAGGAATCCCTCACATCACCAAAGCAGTTCTCTGTACAACAGGAGGGATGAATGCATGATGGATAAAGGTAACATGAACCAGCCCTAACTACGTTTTATCTGAAAAAAAGACTTCTTTTTTTTTCAAATCTTTAGGAACCACAAGTAAACCTGCAAAGAGCAAAACACTATTAGGAATACATGGCATCAAGTCTGGAGACAGATTAAAAAGTGAACGTGTTGAGAGATTCTTTAAAAGAGAAACCATCCAGATGACCTGACTGAACGTTGTTGGATTTGTACCTGGATTATTGAGCATGAACTTTGGTGTTTTGAACCATTTTGGCTATGACTGGAGCTAACGGGGGAGAAGTCAGGCCCTAGAAACCATCTTATCACCAGCAAACTGTTTTGCTTTTTATTTTCCACCATGGGAGTTGGAGCTTGTGGGACTCCAGCTGTTTGTCTCCTCGGACTGAAGAAGTCCTTTGGATGAAGGACAAAATTTCTCAGCTAAAAAACAAATCGTCCAGATGACCTTACTGAACATTGTTGGATTTGTACCTGGACTATTGATCATGAACGTTGGTGTTCAGAGATTGATTTTAAAAAGTCAGATTTTCAGAATAAAGATCTAACTCTGGAAACTGTGACACACTTTAAACCCACATATTTGATATTTTTGACTCGACTGATTTTCAGAAACGTGTTTTGATGCCTTTAAAAAAAAATCAGATTATTTGTCAACAGCTTCTTGAGTAAGCGTCCCATGGACAGCTCTGTCAGCCGCTGATCAGAAAATAACAGCCCTGTTCTTTCTGATATGACACACTTTGCTACAGTTTGTTGTGGGAGTTAAGTGATAGAAACTTTAGTTGTTTTTCTTTAAGTCTTGTGATTTAAAAGTTGTCAGGTTTGGTCGCATCCTGCCGGCACCAGGAGCCGAGAACGGCTCAGACTAAAGAAGTCCCGACTCACCGGCTGCACCTAAAGCCAAAGCATCCTAAAAATTAGAGCTCTGAGCTCAACATCAGTCTTAAACAGAGCTGTGGCCCCGCCCACGTCACGTCGCTCCCTCAGGAAGTGGCTCTTGTATATTTACCCAGCATCCATCACTTCTTGGCATTCTTCAGTTACCAGACAGTGGCACCGCTCCGAGTTGTTCTGTGCCAGAAAACAAAACACAGCACCGCCCATGGAAAACACCGAGGCAGATGTGGAGCGTGGGGGTGGGTTGGATGTGGCGGAACCCATATCAGAATGGGAGGGGGCCAAAAAAAGAAAGCAAAATGCAACGATGTGGTAATGTTGCCAAAGATAAGGAATGATTAAAGAGCTCGCTGCAGAACCAGACGTTCTGTGTTGATCCAGCTAACTGTTCACTCATCAGTCTGCTAATAGAGGGTTGATTTTTAGGAGGGGGGGTCGTTTCAGCATGTGTTCCCAGATGTTAACAAAAGGCCCCCTACTTGTGCTTCAGTCAATCCCTTTTCTACATTTCATGATTTATTATGCCTTTGCTGATTTATCTTAAGAGGAATAAAAAATAAATAAAAAACATTAAAATTGCCAATCAGAACTGCGACGTGAGCTCATATCAGCACAGCTGTGGTAACTGGAGGTCATTCAGGGGGTGGAAATGACGTCCGGTTGGCTTTTATCTTGGAGTTAGAGCAGTGTAGACCCCGTCGTTCCTCAAACACATCAGAACACCAAAGACGTGTTTGTTTTAAAGTTACTGAGTTTAAAAGAGTAAGCTGAGAAACTAGGGTTTAACTGCATGAAAACAAGCACAGCATCATTTAATAATAATGGTTTACTTTGTAATATCTTTAGAAACTGACCAAATAAATAAATAAATATATATATATATTAAAGAATAATTTAAAAAGAGGTCCTAAGTAGAAATTAGGGCCATCGATGCCACATGTAAAGTTAAAACTCGTATTTTTCATGATTTTTTGCATTACAGTGGTCCCTCGCTACTTCGTGGTTCGTTTGTCGTGGACTCGCTCTATCGTGGTTTTTCAAAATAAGAGTGAACATGACACACATTTGGCTGACTGATGCATGAGCCGCACGATCGACATGGAGTTTTTATTTATAATAAGTTATTTCAAATTTTTTAGCACCTGCTGCATCTTTGCACAGCTCACACTGCAGGAGAAACTTCTTTCTGCAGCTGATCAGCTGTTCTCCACTGCAGGAGAAGTGGGCGTGGCCAAGAGTGGCAGGTGGCAGGTGGTAGATTGCAGAAATCTTGACATGCTGTGCTCTTTTAAAGCATTTAGAGTTTAGAATTTCATTGAACATTTCAAGATCAAGACAAGACAACAGTCCATGTGTCATATTTTAATCTGGACAATGACAGAACATGAACCGGTCTACCTGTGGTTTATAAAAGCACCTGAAGCAAAAGGAAATATGAATTCTGAGAAACATAACATTTAACAGAACCAGAAAATTAATTTTTGGACAAGTCATGAGGTCTGTGGATTAAAACCTGGTCATTTCTTTTTCTTCACACATTTTGACTTCAGTTTCTTCAATCAACAGAACTTTTGTTCAGTTCCCACCTGACTGCTGCAGACAGAGCATCGAGGGAGGAAATGAACTTCAGACACTCACTAATGGAAATGTTCAACCACTTTCCTCTATTGTGGCCAGTTTGTTGGCTTAAATAAAGCTGGGTGATTAGTAATCATGTACATTACAATGTAATTCCCAGTAAGAATGCAATTACCCAATCAAAATCAGGCGCACTGTCTCAGTTGGTCCAGAACACGTCCAACACTTTGGCTTTAGTGCACAGAAATAAACATCTATCACTGTCCTCATTTTTAATACAGAGCTATTTGTCCATTTCTAAGAACAAAAAGCTGAAATCTTTTAAAATGCCTCAGAGGTTGATTGGATGTCAGAGCTGATGAATGGATTCCTCTGTAGAAAAGTTAAGATAGATGTCTCATAATTTCATCCACAGCCCTAAAATACCGCACTTTCATTGAGGGGAAATGGAACAGCTGGGAGGACGAACTGGTTCCAGCTGTCCAAAAGTGGTTCTCAAATTTTTCAGCTTTTAATCCACAAAATAAAAGTCAAAAAGACTTGTGAGCCCAACAACTGCTGGCTAAAATAAAACAAATATTACTAAGAAGCCAGTAAACACAGATCTTCATCAAACAATATACTTTTGTAACGATTGTCAGAATACCTAAAGACAAGGACTGAAGAAAACAGACTCCAAGACTCAATACGATTAAAGTGTTTATTAACAAAGTTTCATTTACCTTTATTTATCTAGGTAGTCTCATTGAGCCACGAGAACTCATTTAAAGAGAGACCTGTTTAGGGAGCAGATGGTGGGGGTTAAGGGCCTTGCTCAGGGGGCCAGAATGAAGCAAATGAGGGTGGAGGCAGGTGTCAGTGTTTCACCTTTTCCACTCGCACTTTGATGTTGATGGTACCGGGAGTTAAACCTGCGACTTCCGATCACAGACCCATCTTCTCTAACCTCTGCTCCACCACTCCCCAAATGTACACAGGGAGGGGCTGGAACTGGTAGGGATTGGAGTCAGTCATGGTGACGGGTGTTCCAATGGTTCCAGGGCGAGGAAGACGTCCGGTAATAGTTCCAAGTAGGAGGCAGGCAAGTGGTAGGAAGGCGAGGAGGCAGCTGAGCAGGCACAGAAGAGCTTAAGGTTCATCCATCCATTATCTTTACCCGCTCCTTCCTTTTTGTGTCGTGGGGGTCACTGGTGCCCATTTCCAGCTATCATGGTGCGAGAGGGGGACACCCTGGACAGGTCTCCAGTCCATCACAGGGACCCATAGAGACAAACGAGACAACCTCTCACTCTCACCTAGGGACAATTTAGAGTCACCAATCAGCCTAACGTGGATGTTTTTGTTCTGTGGGAGGAAACCAGAGTACCCGGAGAAAACGGAGAGGAAACCCTGGAAACAGGTGGGCGGCAGAGATGATGCTGTCAACACGAAGGAACACAAGGTGACTTGACATTTATCTCAGACACAAGTAAAGGCCAGAAGCACAACTACTACTGGCAGGTAATGCTCCAGCGCTGACTGGATGTCCTCTGCAGCCTTTTTTACTCCTGTTCATCAAGACGATGATCCTCAGGTGCAGCTGGTTGGTGCTGTGATGTGGCTGCAAGGAGCTGACAGAGCAGAACTCCCACAGCTATATTCCACTATTCACGAGTACCTTTTATATTTTTGTAAGGGTCGAAGCTAAAGATGCTAACTCTAATGATGTTTCAAGTTAGATTTCTTTAGAACTTAAGACCCACCTATTGGTGTTGTGTGACCCACTGCCGGTCTCAGTCCCAACATTGGAAACCGCTGGTCTAATAAAATAATAAGAAAAAGGCTGAAGAAAGGAAATGGGTTTTAAAATGTAAAAAAAAAAATTAACTTCATGCTTCAAGTTCATCGTCACACCTGAACAATCTGTTTCACATTAGAGTTAAATGTCATTTTGGGTGCCGTGCGCTGATCTTCCAGCAACAAGAAGTAACGACAGAAAAGCAGGTCAGAGGGTGAAACGAGGATTTATTCAGGAAGTTTTCCAGCCGTACAGTCGGGCTGAATATAGTGTGTGCGTGCAGTTTTTAAATGCAGGCACTGATTTGTTTCTAACTCCCAGCTGAGGGCATCTGAACATGATAAATGTCCTGGATGTGTGCGCATGAGTGTGTGTGGGGCTGGTTGTTGTTTTGCATGTGTGTGTGCGCTTTTGGGTTGTTGCGATGCGTTAGTGCCGCCGCTCCTCTAAACAAGTCAACCCACATACTGAAAATCACCGCGGGGATTTTTCGCTCCTCGCATGTTTTAGTAATGAAGTATCATAACGCACAGCCGACTCGTTTGTTTCATGCAAAGTGGGCCTTCAGCTGATGGGATGTGAAGCTGTTGTTACCGTCGTCTAGGTTCTGCTTAACAATGTGATGCCTGGGAATGCAGGTGTTTTCATTATGAAGTCATTTCTGTAGTGGAAAAAATCAAATTGTCTCTAAAATAGAACAAGGAGTTAGATTCTCTGAGGAGAAGAGTTGGATTTTGTGATCCAGATGTGGAAATTGGGTTTTTCCTTGACATCTTGTTTATGCTGAACTATGGAAGGTACAGACTTTACAGTGAGGCTGTGGTGTGACACAAGAGCAGAAAAGTGTCCTAAAGCACCAACGTGAAGTTAGTGGACAAGTCTAAAAGTCGGGTTATTGTTTCGCTCAGAATTGTATCCAACAGACCATCAAAGTTCATGCTCAATAATCCAGATAAAATAATTTATCAAAGTTCAGTCAGACCCTCTGGACGTTTTTTTTTTTTTTTTTAACGTTTTGTCTTTCATCCAAAGAACTTCATCAGTCCGAGGAGCCACAACAAACTGAGTCCCACAAGCTGCACAGCCACATAGTGGACAACCAGTTTGCTGATGATAAGATGGTTTCTGGTGCCCACCCTCTCTCCTGTCGACTCCTCTGAGGCAGCCATAGCCAAAGTGGCTTAAAACATCAAAGTCCATGCTCAATAATCGAGGTAAAAATCCAACAATGTTCAGTCTGGTCCTCTGGATGTTTTTTTTGGAGATGCTTCATCCTTCATCCAAAGGACTTCATCAATCCAAGGAGCCACAAACTCCTCTATCAAACAGGGTTATCCATCCATTGTCTTCCTCTAATCCAAGGTTGGGTTGAAAACAACACACCTACCACCCCCCAGTGACAATGTAGACCGAACAGGAAGTCAGCCCTTTCACTTTCCTCTCAGCTCCTCCTTCACCATGAACGACCACAACAACGCCCTTATTACTGCAGACAAGGTCCCGATCTGTTCACCCTACCTCACTGGACCAGCACAAGACTCCCAGATGCCAGAAGTCATCCACTTTCAGACCTGTAGCCTTGGAGTTGCACCTTAACCAGTTCAAGTTTATTGTCAGCTTCAGGGTAGAAGCTGTTCCTCAGTCTAGTGGTTCTACACTTAATGGTCTGCAACCAGTTCCAGTTCCAGTGTTGCATTGTTCCAATACGTCTTTTTTTATGTGATCGGCTTAAAACCCAACATATTTAATGTCCAATGCAGTTGTCACGGCGCTGGGTGTCTATGTTGTTTTTTTTTTGTGTGTGTTTATTTCTTATTTCTGATTATTATGTGTCAGTGCCTTTGCCTTTCCTCTTCCTCCTCTGTGCAGCTGTCAATCATCTGCTCGTCAGCCTCACCTGCTCTTCATCTCAGTCATCATCACCCCAGCTCACGTTCAGTCAGTCTGCACCTGTTTGGTCCTGATACCTGCTCCCTGCTTTGCTTTAGCCATTTACAGTTCCTTGTGTTCACTCCTACACAACCGATATCCCTTGAATTAAATATTTATATTTTAGAAAACATATTTCTTTGAAAACTTTGTCTTTTTATTTTTTATGAGTATATAGTTTAATTTTTTAGGTTTATTGGACATACAAAGTGCCAGCATGCAATCACTTTTATTTAGATATATGTGGACGATGGGACACATTGTCTTTTGGCTCAAGTAAATAAACAAACAAACAAACAAGATGTTTCAAGGGTCCAGTCAAAGTCTAGAGCCACATCCTGAGAGGATCTCTATGGTGGGATGTGGACCATGTGAACCACTACAGAAACCCACTCCTGAGGTTTTGTTGCTGAAGGAGCTTATTTTCCCCACACAGCATACCTGACAGGTAAGAATGCTGGTGTGTGTTTTTAACAAGACCAGTTTAAACCAGTTTCACCCGAGTCTCTAACTCGGCTCTAATCTGACCCTGACTTGAACATCGTTTCAGCTTCGCTCCATGTTTCAGTAAATAGAGTCATTTACCTCCGAGTGAACGTTTTCCTCACACAAATTACACTCTCAAGCACGATTTCCTCTCCTTGCTTCATTCTAATGAGAGCCGAGCTCTAGACACAGAGTAATTAGAGAATTATGAAAGGCCGAGGTGACAGTGACCTCATTACAGCGAGGAAGATCAAACTAACGACCCGTGACTGATGACGGCCTCCATGTCTGCCTCCCCGCCAAGAGAGCCAGGGCTGTTTCTGACACCGAGACAGAGGTACAAGCAGTGAATCAAAAAAAGGAAAGAAGCGAAGATGGCCATACTCTGCCGCCCACACATGGCATTATTCATGCTTTATAAATAAACACTGGCCCATTAAAGGGTTTTGCACGGTCAGATCAGTGAGGAGCACATCATCAAACACTTTACGCTGCACTTGGCCTGTTTTCCATTCCTCTTTCGAAAGCAGAAAATGAAGAGTTCAGATTCCAAGTACACAGCTGGAATATGAAACTCATCACTGATACAGTTAGTTACAGTTTTTTTGGCTCTTTGGAGCAATGGAGAGAGAAAACGGGAGGCATTCGTTTCACTGAATGGAAATGATAGAAGGTCTCTCCACAACGTGCGGCTGAACGCTCAGTGTGAACTTCTGAGGACGGGTTTACGAACCGAAAATAAAATGTTTTATTTTCCTGTTCATTCGAACTGCAAAACAGGTGAGTGCAGGAATTCAACCGGCACAACCACAGGTTGATCATTAGACCTGTTCAACTGCAGCTTGAGCGAGAAATGACAAAAATGAAAAGATGCATAAAACATGAGTGGTCCATGTGGGTCTGAGGAGAGGCTTTGCCTTGGGTGAAGGACTTCAAGGATCTGGGAGTCGTGTTCCCGAGTGACTGTTGGATGGAGCAGGAGAAGTCTGGATGGATCAGGGCCTACTCGGCAGAATGAGAGCACTGCTCCGGTCTGTCGTGGTGAAGGGGCTGAACTACAAAGAAAAACTCTACATTTATCAGTTGGAACCTCACTTGTCATGAGGTTTGGATCAGAACTGAAAGTCCAGATCCTGGACCCTAGAGAGCCTATTTTGTAAAATGACCTGGCTTAGCCTTAAAGGGGATGAAGACCTCCATCATCTGAGTGAAGCTTAGGTTAGAGTTAGACTGAGAACCCTGAAGGGTTTAAACATACTCTCTGACCTGGGAAAGTCTTGGAGGAGCTGGAGAGTGTCTCTGGGGACAGGGAGATCTGGGTTTTCCTTTCTCGACCTTTAACCTCTTCAACCCGTCCTTGGATAAGAGGAAGAAACTGGATGGATAGAAGAAGCAACAGATCTGTCCATACTGTATATAGCATGTTTCTTGTGTGGAAGAGCTGTACTTTCATACCTTTTTATAAATGTAGAAGTTTATAAATTACACAAAATATCAAAAGCAGCTAAAACAGATTCAAGTATTAACTAAAAATGGAGGAAAAAAGTCAGTTTAAGAGTGAAAGAACAGAAGATAAAGTTTAACCCAAACATCAAGTGTGGGAACTTTCCAACAAAGTGCAGAAGAGACACGTCGGAGAACAGTACGAGCAGAAACACACCTCATCACGCTCAAAGCCTGAGAGCAAAACTGGAGCAGGAGATGGAAACGGTTCCACGTGGGAAATGCTCAACAACACGGTAACGTTAAGCACAAAGACTCATGGCTTCTGAAAGCAGAAATGGAGAACAGGCAATCTGTCAAAGTAAGCATAAGAGCAGCGAGTCTGCAGAAACCTATAGAAATGTGAGAAAACCACTCTTAAATACGAGCGATTTCTGGGACTCCAGAGATGATTAGGTGAAACACACACACACATAAAGCCAAGGTGCCAAAAACAGCAGTCTGGGTTGGAAAACACTGAAAGTGAAACGCTTAATAAAGTCATTTCCACTTTACTGAAGGATCATTCCTGCATCAATAGAAATCTATGTAGGCGACCACTGTCTCTCTGTCAACACCGTAAAAAATGAAATTCGTTAGTTGTCAAACTTTTGCAACATTCATAGTAAAACAGTTGTCAGAGAACATGGCTTAAATTGCACCTGTTTCTGCCTGTATCAGCAGAAGTCTTTCTTTTTATTAACTGTGTTTCCACTCTGTTTTTTTTTTCCAACTTTCTTTGAAGAACAACCATCTTTAACTATGTATTGATTCCTGCCTCATCTTTGAGTATAAAACAATGAATCATCAAACTGAAATAATGTTTCTCTGACTTGTCTCTGCATAATAACTTGTATATTTGGTAAACAGATCAACTCACTTGTAAAGACTACCCTGGCTCAGTCATTACTGACAAAATATTAAAGTTTTCCAAATTTATAGATACAGTTTAACTGTGTCAGCATTGTTTTAGATTAGTAAAATACCATGAACCACTAAATAAATGTTATCAAAAATCTTTGGACATTCTCACTGTACATACCTCTACAACTGACAAACGTTTGTTCAGTTCATTTTCAACATAACAGTATTTCTTCCAGTTATCTGTTAACAATGGTGTACCACACGGTTCAGTCTTAGGTCCCACCCTCTTCACAATCTACATGTAGGTCAGATCATTCCTGATGCACCCTTACATTTCTATGCCGTTGACACAGTTGTTTATTGTTGAGCTAAAACAGTTGCTAAGGTTTTCCAGCTTTTGAAATCCACTTTCGACATCATCCAGTCTGATTTGTTCCGTCTCAAACTTGTACTAAATACCAACAAAACCAAAGGGATGTTGTTTTCAAACAGGAAGTCTGTTCCAGCAGTCCTCCCTTCTATTTATCTTTGAATGCTGTTCCTATTGAGTTTATCAATTATCAATGGTAAAGAAACTGAAAGTTAAACTGGGTTTCTTTTTCATAAATAGATCTTGTCTAACTGAATGCTAGCAAACAACTTGTAACAGCTACTTTCCTTCCCTCCATGGACTACGGTGACATTATTTACATGAACGCTCCTACAAGCACCCTGTAGATGTTGGATGCTGTATATTTTGTTGAACTGGCTGTAACTATCATAACCACCATTTAACCCTGTATTGACTGGTTAACCGGACATCATTGACTTCACGCAGACACTTCCACTGGCACATTTTCATCTTTAAATCACTTCTTGGTCTGCTGCCTTCATACATCTCCTCCTACATGTCTCTGCATGAGCGCAGCTACAGCGTGCGCTCTCAGGACATTATTACCTGCAGTGTTCCCTCAGTGAGGACTGAACTAGGCAAAAGGGTCTTCTCCTACTCCGTTCCTGTTTCTTGGAATATCTTGCAAAAAGATCTGAAGCTCTCAACTTTGACATCTCTAAGTGGCTTCAAACATCTGTTAAGTTCATGGTAAAAACCAGCGCAGACATTTTCCTGGTTTTAGTATTTTACATCGCTTTATAATGTAGCTATTTTTGTCTCATTTTTGATGTTTTTTTTTTTTTTATTATAATTTTCTTCCATTTGTCATCTGTGTTCTCTGTCTACAACAGATCTCTCTTGCGAATGAGTCATCATAGCTCATTGAGACTAACCTGTATAAATAAAGATTGAATTGGATTGAATTGAAAAAAACTGAGGTGCCCTCCACGGCTATTGAACATTAGCAAACACAAAAGTGGCTAAAATCGGTCAATTTTACAGACATTAGGGAAAAACTTGGTTTGGTAGTAGCTGAGACTCATCCCCAAGCATTTTGCAACATTGCACACACTTAATGTTGTTTTTGAGGTTTGAGCAAACATCCTGTTATTCCTCAAGCTAAGATATTTTAGTCTCAAACTTTGGCATAAAAGGTGGAGGGAGACACATTCCTTCAAGGAATGATGGACCTTTTTAATTACAGAGGAGATGGAAACCATTAAACACGTCCCAACATGAGATCCTTTCAGCTGCATCAGCTGCTGAAAACACGAGTTCATTGATCCATCAACAGGTTCTTACCACAGTCAGAAGTTTAGGACCAATCTGTCAATCAAAACTTATTTTTTTCTGTTTGTAACGTCATGAAAATTACAGTTTATATAGAATTCTTAAAGCCGTTTGTAACTTCCTGACATCAACTAAAAATATCTGAATCCTGAAGGTTGAGATGATTTGAGGAATGTGGTGAGAGGAACTGCGGAGCGTCAGTCCGTGCACACAGCCTGGTGAACCGCAGTCTAAAAGTGTATCACGCTCAGCCTTTGGTTCTGCAGTGACAGCGGTGAGGTGAGTTGATGTAAAGCCTGCTCCCGTGGCAGAGGCAGCAAACCAGAGGACGATGATGGATGTCTGGCCCACATGAATGCAGCTTCCCAAGCCCGTTTTCTTGTAGGTGTTTAATTAACTGGATGCATTGTTTCCCAGAAAGACGCAAACTGCAGCCGGAGGTGCTTAAAGACACCACTGCCGCAAATAAAGCTGCATAATTATATATTTTCACCTCCATTCCATATATTTGTACTGTTTTTAATCTTTGTGTGCTGAAAGTGGTTACTTGTTAATTGTGAGTTTGCTGACACTTTCTGCCTTGGATAAAAGGTGTTTTTTTATTTTAGTAATGTATTTCAGCCCATTTTTATTTCTTCTCACAGTTTGTTTTATGTTTCACAAATAAAGCTGCTAAACACTGAAAAGAACAGAATTGGCCTCAGGGCTTTAATTACTTCACATAATGAGAAAAGTGAAAATGTGAAAACGATTATTCCATGACAATGCAACATTTATCTTCATCCTTTTTGGAACGGAACAGGACAAAAGGGCAGCACAGATTTAATAAAGAAAATGATGTTTTATTTCCTGTATTTCCAGAAAGGGGCTCCGGATGAGCAGTGAATGGACTACAACACATAACCTCCACAGTTTGTGGGTGTTTGCTGTGTGTTGGTGGCACACAACTGTCTGCGCGATCAAAAATCACACAGTACTGTTTGTAGCTGAAACGGTCGATTTCTGACCTGTTGACCTGTGTTCGACCCTTGCAGGTGATACTTTTTGGTCTTTTTATTTTTTATTGGAAACCATTTCTTTTCACTCTACTTTGCTCAAACCAGCAATGGGATAATACCAGTACCTCCCAGATGACCCAGCTGCAGAGGGGGCCAACAGAAATGTGTGGTCCATAAAGAGACAACAAAGGTTCAACCAAAAGCAACAAGCCGACCTGATAATGGAAGAGTTTGTCGAGTGTTACCCTACTTCCTTCTTCTTCTTCTTCTTCTGCTTCTTTCTGCTTTTCTCTCTTCAGGGGTTGTCACAGCGAGACGTCCTCCTCCATCTCACTCTGTCCTCTGTGTCCTCTGTCCTCCCTCCAACTACCTCCATGTCCTCTCTAACTGCATCCATGTATCTCCTCTTTGTCTTTTTCCTGGCAGCCGCATTTCTAACATCCTTCTACCAGTATACCCACGGTCCCTCCTCTGGACATGTCCAAACCACTGTCCCTCCTCTGGACATGTCCAAACCACTGTCCCTACTCTGGACATGTCCAAACCATCTCAGACTCATCTCTCTAACTTTATCTCCCAGTTGTTCAACCTGTGCTGTACCTCTGATGATCTCATTCCTAATCTTATCCATCCTTGTCTCTCCTAAGGAGAACCTCAACATCTTCATTTCTGCCACTTCCACTTCTGTCTCCTGTCTCTTTGTCCATGTCTCCGTCTCCAGACCATACAACACAGCTGGTCTCACCACTGTCTTGTAAACTTTTCCTTTGACCTTTGCTGACATCATTTTGTCTCAAATCACTCCTGAAACATTTCTCTATCCACTCCATCCTGCCTGGATTCTCTTCTTCACCTCTTTCCTACACTCCCCATTTTCCTGGACAGTGGACCTCAAGTCCTTGAAGTCCTGCACCTTTGTGACCTCTGCTCCTTGTAGCCTCACTCTTCCACCTCCTCCCTCTCATTCACACACATGTACTCCTTCTTACTACGGCTGACTTTCATTCCTCTTCTTTCAAGTGCATACCCCCACCTCTCCAAGTTCTCTTCCACCTGTTTCCTGATCTCACCACAGATCACAATGTCTTCTGCAAGCATTATAGTTCACGGAGATTCCTGATTGACCTCAAATCAGGTCTCTCTTGTAAATGAGTCCTCGAGGCTCAATGGGGTTTACTTGTCTAAATAAAGGTTGAATGAAAATATATTAGTCGGTCCATCACATCACCAGTGAAAGCAAGAGGGGGCTCAGAGTCGATCCTTGATGCACTCCCACCTCCACCTTGAAGCTATCTGTCACTCCTACAGCACATCTCACCACTGCCCTGCTGTCCTCTTACATGTCCTGTACCAGTCTAGCATACAGTATATGCCACGAAGAAATTAGGAAGAAAATTTGTGATGACACTTGACTTAATAATTTAAATCAATAATGCAGCATTTATTTATTTTTGATAGATTGAAAATGTTCCCTGTCTGTGATCTGCTGAGTTCCTTGTTCTGTGATACTGGTTGTTTTTGAGGGTAGTGTGTTTAGGGCTACAGTGATCCAAGGATCAGGGACAGAGATCTTCACTCAATCTCAGCCACATAATGATGTGTCATGGGGGGGGGGGGGGGTAAGAATATAGCTGTTCTCCACAGAGCTGAGAGCTGAATTTAAATTCCTCGCCCAGCGTCTGGAGGTCATTCTGACCACGTCTCTCCGCAGCAGACAGAAGGGATCATCTGAAACCTGAACATGAAAATAAAAAATCCAAATGGACAGCTCAGGTCACAGGCATGCAGTGTTTGCTGTTGTCTTATTCTTCAGATTAAACAGGACAGCAGAGGATTCTGGGTAAGGTTTAACATCAAGTCTTCATCGCCCCAGGGTTTGGACTCAATCTTTATTTCACTTCAGTGTTAACTTTTAAAACACAACAGCAGTCGTAATTTATTAATGCAAATTTCTTCTTCACATCTCGGAGAACTGTCCAAAGATTTGTTGACCACTAGCTTTAGTAAATCTGTCTCTTTGAGATGTCCTTCGACAGCCAATTAAAATATGTTTTATGTCTGAAATTATGTTTCCTCATTTCCATTACATCTTTTTTTTTAACAATAGTTGAAGTTTGGTCACTTTTAGAGTTCAAACTTGTTTGTTAATAAATCATTTGGTTGTATTTATCAACTTTATTTCAACAAAGCAGATGAGCACAGATAATCATCCATATGTTTAAATCAGGATATGTTTTCATGACTACTAAACGACTGATTTTTGATTCTCTCCATCAGTTACCTGCGTATTTGTGTTTTAAAACACAATTGATTTTATACAAATAATATTACTAATTAAGTAAATATTAAATTAAGACAAAATCATGTTTTACAGTTTTAATCCTTCTTGATTTTACTTTGTTATAAAAACAAAATGATTAAATTTTTATTGTCTGTTTATTGCACTTTGGAACAGGAGTGACTTAAAGGAGAACAACAATTCAGCCCACCATGTTTTTATTGACCCAACATGACAAGAACATGAGTGTTGACACCACTGATGTCGGGATTGATCTTTAACGTGCACGTGTTGCTTTTAGAAACACTGGACTTGTCAGTGCTCATAAGGGGACAGGTATGTCAGGAAGTTTATGGATCAAAGTTCAACAGTAAACAAAACAACACAAGTAAAGGCCTGTCACGATAGTCGCCAGCTGTCATGCTGGAGTTTCAGGCTGAAACCATCTTGTTATGGTTTCCAGATCTTACTGCAGGTTCCTGGTTCCAGAGGAGGTGCCAGCAAGCTGCAGCCGACAGTCATCCCACTAATTAATTACCACCAGAAATATAAGAGGCTGCAGAAGTGCTTCTATCCTTAATGGAGTATTACTTACCTACTGGTATTTGTGCCATTGGACTCCTTGTGTTATTCCTCTAAGACGGTGGTTCCGAACACTGGTCCATGAGGAACACCATCCTGCATGATTTAGTTGTTTCTCTGCTCCAACAGGCCTGATTCATTGATTTAATTACTTCATCAAGTTTTGTCGAAGCCTGTTAATCACATTTCATTCACATCAGGTGTGTCAAAGCAGGTAAACATAAAACATGCAGAACGGTGTTCCTCAAGGACCACAACTTGGAACCATTGTTTTATGAGCTAAAGTATCTTACCTTGTGTCTTGTATCTTACCTATCTTACCTTGTGTTCGCGTGCTCTCACAGAACCTGATTCCTGCACCTCCTGTCCTGGACAAAATTAACTGTCCTTTAATCCTTGACTCCTGTACCTACCAGTGAGTTACGAGTCCTCCTTGTGGGTTTTCCTCAGCTGCTCCTCCGCCTTCCCATCACTTGCCTGCACGCTTCACCTGAACTCTTCTCAGCTGGACCTCCTGGATCTGGAACCTTCCACCTTCCTCTCTACGCTGCCCTCCTACCGACGTCCTATAAGAAACCTCCAAGCGGCAATATCTTACTGCTCCTCACAGCCTCTGACCTCTTGCCTTCCCTTCCAGGGTTTGAAGGGTGTCCCACCTGTACCTACTACTGTTTATTTAATCACTGTAAATAAATCACTCATAAGGGTTTAGAGTTCTGTGTTTCTCAGTCTGTTCTATCTGGGTAAACGCCTCTGTTGTGACACTTGTGACTTCCCTGGAGAAATGGATTTGTAGCCGAACAAAAAGCGAAAAAAGAAAACCTTCTCAGTCTCTGGTGTTTAACAAAGGATGAAAACCATAAATGGTAGAAAACTTTAGACATGACTTTTTTTAACTACTGGTCAAACCAGTAGTTTGTCCTACCGCAGAATAAACCCCGTCACTTCCTCCCTCCAGCTCTTCAGCCTGTTGTCATTTATCTCCAGCGTCTTCAGCCGGAGCTGTGCAGTAACTGAGTGCTGACTCAACCGGCTGAACATCATTGATCATCTGAAACCCAATGAGCCAGAGCTGCTTTTAAGACAGTTCAGAGGAGCTCAGCTGCTGCAGCGTGATGGCACCGTGTACGTTTGTATTTAAGCTGGCATCACATTAGCAAGCAGCCGAAGCTCCGCAACATCCCTCAAATCCCAGTTATAGATGGGCCCTGATGGATCACACATCACTTTAAAGTCAACAAGCAGCCTCCATCCTTTATTCATGGGTGATGTAAATCAGTATGCATTACTACTTTAACACCCCAGCATTTCTAAGTACATGACCAACAGCAGCCTGCTCCACAACTCCTTTCAGCTAATCCCTGCTGGCTCAATTATTTCCTAATGACTCTGTGTTTGATGCAAAACCACCAGAGCGCCAGAGGGTTTTTGTTTTGGGTTGTTGAAATAAAATCCCCGACTCCCACAATGAATTCATAAAAAAATCAAGATCATAAAACTTAAAGAAAACACATCTGACTGATTGAACTTGGCAGCTTTCAGATCTTTACGTTCACTCTGGGTCAAATGTGAATCAGTCGTTGATTATCGCTCGTTGCCGAAAGGACAGAAGGCGGGTGATCATGTTTTTGCCCACGTCTGAGTATTTGTAAAAGTGTTAGCAAAATATTTAATGGAAAAAAAAAGACTAATTTCAGTGAAACTATTTAGATACAAACATTAAACAAGTTACTTAATACTGTTAATGGCGTCAGTTCAAGATGGCTACCACAGCTAATCAGCACAAAAATGGCTACAACTCAGATTTACAGATTCTGAGAGGAAATCTGAGACAATATTTAACTGAATTGGTTTGAAAGGTGGTGTTCCTTTGAAGAATGTTGGGCCTAAATGTTTGCAGTCAGCTGGGCTGTTTCATTTATTTTTCTGTTTACTAAATTCAATTGTATCAATAAAGACCATCAAACCTCCTCAATGGACAAAGTACTGAACAGGGCAATACAATAAAAACAAGCGTACAACTAATTTAAGAACTCAAGAATTAAAAGATGAAATAATAAAACCATAAAAACCATGACCTAACAAAGAATAAAAATTAGTTTTAAATGAGGATTGAGAAGCAGCTGAGGAGGACGCCTTCTAATGTGCAAGGGCAGTTTGTTCCAGTTTTGACCCCAACCCCCTAAGATCCTGGTCTTCTCTGAGCTAACGCCTGTAATTCGGTACTGCAGCTGATCAACAGACAGGGGGAAATCTAGAATCTGACTTTTAGGGGTGCTTAGCCCGATTGTTGACAATGGCTCTTGGCTTGAAATGTGCAGTGACCATTGGCATCATAAGCATTTGTAAAGTGGGAGGGACATCGGTTGGTGGTCTGGGGGTCCACCCCAAAAAAATATTGAAAAAAGTTGATGCCATTTCCTGCATTCTGGTGTATTTTAACAGTTTTTTTAAACGTCTACATTTACCTACATAAGCATGTAAAGAAGGGGTGCTAAGCTAGCAGCATGCATTACAGATGTGCTAGCTAAGATGCTACAACCGTAGTGCTCTGCTTTACATTGCACAAGTGAATAAACACTTTATGATCTGTATGACTGTTGAATTTAACATGAACATCAGTTCAAACCCTTTAATTTGTGACGTTAGGTTTGATGTATGTTTTTCTTGAAGACCTCCACAGAAATTAAGGATTACAGAACAAATTGCTGCAACAACATCTACTGGTCCTCAGAGCTGCCCTTTGCTTCAGCGGTTTGCTTCATCGCAGCCACGCTTTCCTGGAATCCCTCTCCTCTTGGCAGTCTGACTGAAACAACAGGCCCAATCAGCTCCTGGTTTATCCAGAGAAGGACTCATTAGCTTTAGTCTTGTTTGAGTGGGCTCCAGCCCAAGTGGCCCTTGGACCTCCTCCGACAGGTTCCGAGGCTCCAGGGAGGTGCCCGGTGTTTACAGGCTCTGCTCTGGTGCGCACGCTCGAGGTCTCTCTCTGCAGTTCTTGGGTTTCGTTTAGAGTTTGAAATGTTTCTGAGAGGCCTTCTTGTAAAATACCTTGAGTGCTGGAACCCTGGTTCGGTTTGTACACAACAGTCTGAGTGTTTTATGTCTTCCCTAACCTAAAGTCCAACTCTTAGGCTCATCTGAATGTTTTTATCACCGTCATTCACGTGACTACCTCCTTAAAAACAAGCAGGAGCGCAGACTCTGTTCAGGATTCCTCATGGCTGCTAGAAAACAGACCGAGCAGACACTTGACCTTTGTCAGCAGACAGAAGCGACCCCAGAGGCTCCAAATGTGCTGATGTTCCCTCGTGTTTCTGTGTTCACAACAAGAGTCGACATGAACCCCTCCCTCGCTGAGGGACACAGACGTGATTTTACAGCCTTATTCAAAAATGTGTCTGCTGTCATCACCTGGGCTGCAGGTGTTCAAAAATAAAATTATAACTCAGTATTTATTTTTGTTACATGTATATCTTTTGTCGTATTTCCCCTCAGAGTTTCAGACTAAGATGATCTTCTTTTCCCTCTTCAGGGTCACCACACTGAGACATCCTCCTCCATCTCACTCTGCATCCCCTGTCTTCACTTCAACTACCTCCACGCTCATTCAGATCTCTCCTTTTTGTCTTTCCTGGCAGCTGCATTTCTAACATCCTTCTACCAGTATACCCACTGTCCCTCCTCTGGACATGTCCAAACCATCTCAGTGTGTCCTCTCTAACTTTATCTCCCAGTTGTTCAACCTGTGCTGTACCTCTGATGATCTCATTCCTAATCTTCTCCATTCATGTCACTCCTAAGGAGAACCTCAACATCTTCATTTCTGCCACTTCCAGTTCTGTCTCCTGTCTTTTTGTCCATGTCTCTGTCTCCAGACCATACAACAAAGCTGATCTCACCACTGTCTTGTAAACTTTTCCTTTGACCTTTGCTGACACCCTTTTGTCACAAATCACTCCTGAAACTTTTCTCCATCCACTCCATCCTGCCTGGACTCCCTTCTTCACCTCTTTACCACATTCCGCATTTTCCTGGACAGTGGACCCCAAGTACTTGAAGTCCTGCACCTTTGTGTCCTCTGCTCCTTGTAGCCTCACTCTTCCACCTCCTCCCTTTCATTCACACACATGTACTCTGTCTTACTACAGCTGATTTTCATTCCTCTTCTTTCAAGTGCATACCTCCACCTCTCCAAGTTCTCTTCCACCTGTTCCCTGTTCTCACCACAGATCATGATGTCATCTGCAAACACTATTGTCTTGGGACCAGCACAAGAGACACTGACTTGTACTCCCTAGTGGCTGGTTTTCAGACTAAGATGATCGTATGTTCAGAAATGATGAAGTTTTTGCTGTTTTGCTCCATATCTCCAAAATGACGTTTTATTTGTGTTTTTATTTTTATTTTTAAGAACACTTGACTGAGGCAGCCATCTTAAATCGGACTGACTCCAAAGGTTAGTCAGTTGAATGATGACTTTCTGCAAATTTTCATAAACTTTATCCGGTGGTGCATGAGATATTATGCTAACAGATAAAGAATAAAACACAGATCCGCCCTTTCACCTCTGGCAGCAGATGATGATCAACTCTTTTCTAGGAACGAAACGTCTCATTAAGGTGTAGCCCAAACACAGTAGCAGCTGTTTTAATGAGTTCTGTGGGCAGAACCATCAACCCAGCAGAACCTGCTCAGATTTTTAGTGTCAGCAGCCATCAGGTTCATTTTGCCCACAGCTTCTTGTTCTCCCAACACATCTGCATCGGCAGAGTAAAACACTAAATTGAACCTTTGCAGGAAAAAAGCAGGGGCTCCATCTTCTTTAACCAGCAGACCCCTGAAAGCTATCGCCCTCACACAAAGGAAGGGTGGCTGTAATTACCCGGAGCCAGGCTAAACCGTACAATTAGCTCTGAATGACAAGACAGGCTGAAATTAGGCCGTTTTCAGAGGTTGTCTCTGTGAGAAACAGCCGAGCATGTCTCCACACCGCTCACAGACGGAGAAGAAAGGAGGCAGAACGAGACAGCAGAGGGGAAAGGATAAAGATGAGGTCCTGCTTAAATGTTTCACATAAAGTGTAATTAAAACTAGAGGATCCAGCAGAATAATGATGATGGCAGACAAAATGACTTTGAAACAATGTCGAGCACAACACACCCAGTATTTTCCTCCCACATGATTGGAGCTCTGCGAGTCTGTCTCCACAATGGTTTTATTTGAACGCTTGTTCTCCATTTGTACCTGCAGCATTGCTCATTTCCCTGAGCGTGATGAAGGGCGCCTGTTTGCCCGAGCGTTGCTGAATCCACACGAGTTCGAGACCAGATGTCCATTTATTGCTCGAGTTCTTTCAGCCAACTGTCAACCTACTCGCTTCATCTGGCCTGCAATTAAAATTAAACGCACACTTCGTCTGTTCCTCGGCTTCTGCGCTGGTTAACCTCCGATCTGGAACAAAGAGCAGACTTTTTCCATTTTTCTGTCTTTAAAGGACGCAAAACGCCTCGGACTTCAATTGACTAATAACCACAGCGAGGGCATTTGTTTCCAGCTATAAGAATAGTTCTCTTGGCTTTCTCCACAGCCAATCGCTGTGTGCACACTTAACCTGTCAAGTCATTTCTCCCTCATTACTTCTGGTCAGCCTTCACTTTCTATATTTTATGTCAGAGCTGAAAAAACAAGAAATATAAAGTTAAATAAAAAAGGCTTAAGATGAGAAAATTGGGCTAAATTGTAGATGACTTTAAAACTGACAAGACCTTTCAATGAAATACTTTTACATACGTTTGCTGCTCAAGCAGGTTTTTTTGTACATTTCCTGTTGGCTGAGTGCACAACCAGCCAACAGCAACACTAAAAACACTTTCACTTCAGACTCCTGCTGTTTTCATTTCTTTAGACTTTTTAAATCCCAAATATGTCTGCTTGTAACAAAATAAAATACCCACACGCAGTATCTACTTGCACAGCAGAATCTGAATGTATGGACGTTTCATCTGAATTTACAAAGATGCTGTTCAGTCACATTTGATTTTCTTGCCCTTTTATGTTGAAAACATTAATAAAGTAAAAGTGGAAGAGGCTGAAAAACATATTTTTCCATGTTTGCTGTTGTACTCATTGAGTGAGTTGGCTGATCCACAGTCCTCACCAGTTGTTGGAGGTAATACACCATGAAGCTGTGTGAGAGCTGGTGACAGATCAGTAGAAGTTGACTGGAGGTACTTCAAGGTGAACAATCCAATAAAAATCTGACCCAAGCCTTGGTTCTGAGTGCAGTCCTGGGTCACAAGTGGACACTTCTCTTTGGTGGTTAGCATCATCATGGCAGGGCTGCAGAGGAGGAGAGCAGGGACGTTTAAAGGCTTTATCGTTAAGACTCTTCTGTAGGACGATGTTTTAATGCTTTATAGAAACCAGGAGGACAAAAATGAAACAGCTGAGTTTTAATCAGATGACCAGACAAGCATGAACATGGAGTCCAAACTGTGTGAAGGTTTCTTCTCAGCAATCCATCAGCTGCTGCTGCTGCAGATATTTTTAGATCTTTCAAAACCAATGACCATTTTTATACATATAATTAGCGAGCCATTACATATAAGCAATTATCCATGCTTCCACACATCTCCAGTAATGACAGCCAGAGTGTAAATGGCAGCTTTTCATTGGATCAACTTCCCACAGGTTTCTGGCTGTCATTATACTCCTGTGGAAGTCCAGGGACAAGACAAATGGGATTCAATTATATACGTATATCTGTGTGTGTGTGTGTGTGTCTCTGCGAGTGGGTGTGTGTAGAGCCTATTGTCTCTCTACTTATCCTTCTCCCCAAGGACAGAGCCTGAGCTGACTCTATCCATATCTGGTGCCTCTCAGCAGGGGATGAGATGAAGTAATCCACACCGTCTCAGAACCTGAGTCCCCTCCACCTGAGGCCTGGTGGGCCAGGATAAGACTACTTCACTTCTAAAGGCTGAATGTCAACTTCCATCAAAACGGTACAGAGAAGCAGCTTTCCCTCATCAGATACCAAATATATTTCAAATTAACTAATATGCACATGTGTGAATCAAAATTAAACTAAATGAAGTCTGATGTATGCATTTTGTGTAATAATTCGAACGTAAATGGAGACAGAACAGTCCATTGCAAACTGGGTTCTCTCCACCCCATGTCCCATGTATCACCCGCTGAACAGTGAAAAGCTCCTTTTTGATATTGAGATGCTGCAGAGCACTTCCTGATGTCTCTCACACAGACAGTGCTTTTTTATTTACAGTCCTTTTTATATCTCATTCACACACTTAGACCTTAGATCTTGTCTGTATATCATAAAGGTGTGCCACAAGGCTCAGTTTTAGAACCCACTTTTTTTTTTTTTTTACAATTTATCTAAGTAATGTGGATCAAAACATTCCTGATGCATCCTTGCAACTCTATGCTGACGATAAAATTGTTTATTGTCGACGAGATAACACAGTTGCCAAGGTTTTCCAGCTTTTACAATCTGCATTTGACATCAATCAGTCAAACTTTGTTCCGTCTCAAAGTGGTGCTAAACACTTGTATCAAACAGAAAGTCGGTGCCAGCAGATCTTCCATGTATCTCATCCATACATCGTATTGCTATTGAGTTTGTAGATTTTTACAAATGCTTGGTAATTTTGGTCGATGCACATCTCTCTTTTAAACCACATATCAAAAACTTGATAAAGAAAATGAAATTAAAATTGGTTTTCTTCGTCAGAAATAGATCTTGCTTAACTCTGAATGTCAGGAAATGCCTTGTAGGACTCAGTGAGACTAACCTGTATAAATAAAGGTTGAATGAATGAATGAATCAGTGGGAGGTGTGGAAACTTCTGCATGCTGCAGAGGCTGGGGATCAAACCCCCGACCCTTCAGTTGGAGGACAACCTATACCCACTGCGTCAAGTCCTCCCAAGTGTATTAGTTCGTAAGTGAAACAATTCATAAATTAGATGCCTTAACGTTTGTATAGGCCCACCCAGGGTTTCATTATAACTGTTTATTAAAATCACTTCATGCATGTAGTCGACCTTGACTCAAGATGGCCACCACAGACAACTGGCATTAAAAATAAGACTGGCTGTACCTCTGTGAATTTCACAAAATAGTCAACTAAAACTTGGTGTGGTAGTAGCTGAGAGTTATCTCCAAAAGGCTAACTGATCTCAGATATATTGCTTGAGAAAGAGCATAAAGTTGTTTTTCAGGTTTGACCAAAATGACCGATATCTCATTTCTCAAAATAGAATGAGCTTAGTTTAAACTTGTGGCCTGAAAGGTGGCGGGTGATATGCATTCTTACAAAGCAGCCTTATAAGAGTATACATTTTTTAAATCTCAAACAGTCCAGTAAAAGTTTTGCTAAGTTAATGCATTGTACGTCTTGGTTTCTGTTTCTCTTGTTGGGGACTGCCTTAAAAGCAGCCACCCATTATCCACCTGACAAGGGTCTTGCTGTTTCGTCAACTTTATACGACCTGAACCGCCGTGTGTACCCCCACAAACTTTATATCAAAATGACCGGCTCAGCACCGTGATGTGTGCTATTACTTTTATTGGCGTTTCGAGTTACCATGGCGACGTAATTTACAAACAGACACATTTTTTCTCATAGAAAAACCCTGACAGAACTCTTCACAGCCTCAACAGCCACCAGGTCACATGACTAGAGTGGAGAGGTCTCTGAACAAAACACTTAACTTTTGGAGCCATTTTGGTTCAAGATGGCTGCCGCAACTACCTCAGCAAACACAAAATTGACTTTAACTGTCATTTTTTGAGATATTGAGCTGAAATTTGGTATGACTGTAGCTGAGAGTGACTTGTTATGCATTCTCAATGCAAATCAAATATCCAAGATGGCTGCATTATCTAAAAGGGAAAAAATACGGTAGCTCAGCCGTTTTTAGAGCTATTCAGCTCAAATGTGGTGTATTAGTATCTGAGAAAGATCTCTAATATACCGACTGCAAATCAAAAGTCCAAGATGGCCACCTGAGCTCAAAAAGGAAAAATATTATAAATCTGCTACCAACACACCAAATTTCAGCTCAATATCTCTAAAAATGGCTGAGAGCAATTACCATTAAATACTGCATTCAAATAAAAAATCCAAGATGGCCTCCAAAGCTATAATGAATTGGCTTTAGCTCAGCTATTTTTACACTCATAAAGCTAAAATTCGGTGTGGTTATAGATGAGAACATTACCAATCACATACTGAATTCAAATTGAAAATCCAAGATGGCCACCATAGCTTAAAAGAAATAATGACTAGAATTTGAGGGGGGTTTTTTTGTTTGTTTGTTTGTTTTATTGCCATATTGAGTTGAAATTTGGTATAGTGGCAGCTGAGAGCAAACCCCAACACATAGTACTGTCAAATCAAAATGTTAAATTGGCAGCAGTCTGGCCGTCCCCGTCAAAGTGTCTCCAGGAACTTTCTAGTTTTCCTGTTCTGTTTTTATTTATTTTAGGATTCTGGTTCATGTTTGTTGCTTTGGTTTCATGTTCGCCCTTTAAGTTTCTCTTCAGATCCTTCTCTTCTGCTCACCAGGTTTTTATTTTCTAATCACCGCTCCTGTTTTCTCTCCACGCGGTGACGTCCTCCGTGTGTTCAGACTTTCACTTTACTCCCGACAGATTCTTATTGTCTGCTTCATGTTGCCGTCAGTCGTTTCATTCATGTCCGTTTTTTCTTCTGCTCTTCAGTTTAGATTGGATGTTTTATTCAAATCTAGTTTACTTTCCTGAGTGTGCGCAGCTCTGTCCTCAAGTTTGTCACAGATTAGGTGTCCATGAGCAAGTCATCAGATCCCTCAGGTCCTCCCTGGAAGCTGTAACCATAACTGCTCTGGTTCACTTCACTTTCTCAGTTACTACATGTGCTTCTAAGGTTTCAGGTGAATTCAAACTACTGATGTGTTTAAATACTTGATGATAATGTTAAAAATGTATCTAGTATTGTAGAGTAACATCCTCTTTAGAGGCAGGGCGACTCGGGCCCCGAAAGTCCCAGGTTCGATCCCCAGTCATTGCACATCTCGTGGTGTCTCTGAGCAGGACACCTTATCCCCAATTGCTCCCTGGGCACTTTGAATAGCTGCCCACTGCTCCACCTGGGGGTGGATGGGTTCAATGCTGAGAGCCAATTTCGCCATTGTATGGGAAAATACAATGATAACACATAATTATTATTATTTATGAGACGTGATCTGCAGAGAGCGCCATGGCTGCAGGTAGAGGAGATGCCACTGTGAGCTTACGTCTTTGTTCATGAAAACTCATTCCTGTACGACAGAAATGAAGATAAATGTCACTTCTTGGGCTCTAAATTTTATCCACACTGATTATTTTCTGAGCACAAAGTCGGAGTTTACACACTTCACATGATCAGAAACTAAATAAACGCCACAACCCGGGGACTTCGACAGAATACACTCGATCACCTGAGAAGACGTTCGAGGGAGGAATAATAAACTATTCATTTCCACAAGACGCTGTTACCATAGAAACCCACGCAGACATGTTAAAAAATAGCTACAATTCCAACATAAAATACAAGTATCTGCAAATACAGCGTCTTAAAACTGGGATTCGAGGGGTAACAGTAAAGCTACAACCTAAAGCTGTTTTAAACGACTTCATTTATTTGTGGCGTCTAAGGATGGCGCTTTACTTGTGTGATAATGAGCGCATTCCTCTGAACGCAGAAATTACAGCAGTATGTCATGCTAACAGCAAGCCCGAGAACATCAGATTGACCTAACGAGGAACGCTGACAAGCAGAACACGGCACATTCTTCTTTAACACCATCTGCAGGAGGGAAGGACCAGTTTCATGTGATTACAGAGTCGTTGTTACACGCTTCATTTCACAGGAGAAATGCATAAACAGCTTCACTAATTCTGCTTTAAACAACTCCTCCAGTAAACGATTCTTTAAAAACACGAGGAAGACCGCTGCTTTTACACGGCTGCATTGATCACATGTCATTTAATGGAGCGACGCGGCTCTGGGAACCGAACACTGAGACACTCACTGGCTGTTGGTTTAATGAACCCGCGAGGGTTCTGATTCGGGTGGCGACGCAAACACAGCCGTGGACTCAAGTGGTGTGATAATAAAAAAATCGTATAAAAAAAAAACTCGCAGGACTTACTTCCAGTCTGGCGAAAATACTCACAAGGGTTAAAGGAGGATGGAGGAACCCAACGAGTCGACGTCTCAAACACACAACAATGCACGGCTACGGCGTGAAAGATAGAACTCACATTTATACAGACACAACTAATCAGGGAACACCTGGGAAGAGGGAACCAAAACACAGGTGAAGGAAATTACACAGAAGAGAGCAACAGGCGGAAGAACCAGAAAACCAAGTGAGAAAAATATCCAGGGAGACCTGACACTGAGACAGATTTGATGTGTTGCGTAGTAAAAAATGTTTCTGTAGTTTTTGTTTACTGTGTTAATAATATGTTTGTGATTTTTATCCTATTGTCTTTTTTTATGTGTCAAAGGCAGAAATGACGTAATACAGTTTGTTCTGGTAGCTTCCTGTCCCTCACTTTGCCACCATGCAATGTGAGGGTAAATAGTGTGGGGCCGATGTTGGTGGGGTTTTTTCATTGTCAAAAATTCAACATGGAAATGTAGTTATTTAAGTTGTAAATCTTTTATGTTGGTTGATATAAGTTTTACAATGTCATTGTGACTTTTATTTTTCATTTTGACCACAAAACAAAGTTTTTATAGACGTTATGTTGTTCTGATTGTACAATATTTTGGCGTAGAGCTGCATTCGGGCCTAAAAAAATCCAGCCCGGCCCGAACCCGTATCATTTTCTCTGAACCCGACACGAAACCAATGGATTAACTGTAATTACAGGCCCGAACCCCCCGAAAAAAAAAAAAAAAAGACATTGTTTTTATTAAGCTTTTACTGCTAAAAAACAATCAACTCTAAAGATAGACTATTATACAGATGAACAAACGTATTTTTGGAGCAAAATTATTTGGAAAAATATAGAACAAGGCCCGAGACCGGCCCAGCCCGCATATTATAATGGCTCGGCCCAGCCCAAACTCGGCCGGGCCATGCTTTGGGGTTAGAAATGATAGCCCTAGTTTGGAGCCATTTTGGTTTAGTCCGCCCTCTTGTGGTTGCTGACTGTAATAGCTCTAGATGGTTTACCGCCATTTCACAGTATAACATTTAATTTTGCAAGTGCATGAGCCAAAAGTGCAGGATACAGGTCATATAATGTGTTTGGTTTATCGTCTTCTGCAGGAGAGGAAATAAACGGTGAAGAAATGGTATTTGGATGCTCAGTTATTTGACGAAAATAAGCATTGTTACACATGTTGCACGCTTTGAGTATCTCGATAAGATAGAAGGGTGCTATATAAGTACAGTCCATTTAACATTTACATGTTGATTAATTTTGTCATATTATGACTCAACTGAAACAAAACTTTAATATTTTAGCCAATGTGACTTCTAGTTTTGAGTGTTTTTCAGTCCACGGTGAAGTCCGGTCAGGCAAACTTCATGTCTTCGTGATATGACATATCAATGTGCGGTTCTCAATCAGACAAATATAGAGTCTCCTCTACCTCAAGGTTCAAAGAGAATGTTGTTCACAAGTGAGGGCATGAAGAACCCATGGATTGGGGCCTCGTCTGCAGTAATGAGGTCAATGCTTTGGTCTGTCATGATGAAGATGGGGTGAAGCTAAAAGGCAACGCTCCTGATTTACTGTTCTGTTTACATTCCAACACTCACGTGGTCATAACCAGACCAAGACAGAAAGAAGCAGATCCTGGCCAAGTCTCTGCAGAGGAGCTTAGTCATTAGGCCGCTTCGCTTTTATTTGTCAAGTTGAAGAAGTCAGCAAGAAGTCTTTACAGTTGGATGTGGCTTCATTCTCAGATCCGAGACCTCTGAGGTAAATGAAATGCAGTGTGCATTCATGCTCTCTGACCTGGGAACATCTTGGGATTCTCCAGCAGGACCTGGAGTGTTGCTGGGTACAAAAAGGTATGGGTTTCCCTCCTGGATCTGTTAGTCTGGATGGAAGACCATAAGCAGATCAAGGGATGAAGACGGATGAATTAGAATTAAATTAGGTGATTTGTAGTGGCCCAAATCTGGTATTTTTACTTTTACTGTGATACTTTAGGCATGACACAAGTTTTTATTTTAAATTTAGTAATAGGAAAGAGCCAGGATGCTCAGTTAACCTTAATGGTGCCACAAATGGAGGTGCATCAAACTTTAAAAGTTCCCTCTCATCATATTAGACTAAGTGATCTTCAGGGTACAGGACTTCCAGGAGAGCCCGTAGGGATCTACTGGCTCAGTTCTTAAATTAACGTGATGCGTCCTCTGGCAGAATTTAACCCTTATCAGTCTGTCTTGTTGATGGAGACACCTGTCTGTAATCAGACACTTCACATCGCCTTTGGCAGGCAGGAACGCTCTGGTCACCTTCCAATCAGAGATGACAGAGTGATCCTGGCAGTCCAACCTCATCATGCTTTTTCCATCAACCCAGCCAACTGTTCCTCCTGCAACACAAACACGACAACCATACAGAAGCCTGAAAATAATCACCAGAACTGGACACGTTGTGTTTTTATGACTGTTGTCATTTTTAAACAGTAGTCATGTCAGAAACCTGAAATGTCCACACAAACCATGTTCACTAAACAATGTGGGGAAGAGAAAAGGCTTAACATGTTTCTCTAATGACTGGTTACATACCACAGAGCTTTAAGGTTGCTGTAATTAAACCTTTTACTTAAGATTTAATTTAATCTTGATTCAGGAGTTCTGTCTAGTTATAGACTTATATCAAATCATAAGTTCATCTAAAAAAGAGTGTTGCGTTTTGGGAGCTGACTGGGGGTCGTCAGTCACTGCAGCTAGCTACGGCTGGCTGTGGGCCTCAGGCTTCCTCTCTGACCCTGGATCCTCAGCCAGCCCCCACCGCTTCCTCTGGTTCTATCTCTCTCAGAAGTGGCAACTCATACTATCAATAAATCAATGAGACGTCAATTAAGTTTTATCAATTATATTAGAAAAGGCAGGAAAAGATTACAATTTACAGCGCTGGACTCTCCGGACTGTGACGCGGACACAGACCCAGAAGAGCCTCGATGTCTCGTGTCATTACTAATTTATAGGGCCCTAAGACTCCAACTTCACAGAAGGTGAGCTCAACCTATCCGTGTATTAGGGGGCGTGGCTAAGTGTGGTCTTATGCGGACTGACGTGTTAGGAAAAATATGAGACGGCGCTTCAAAGCCTTTCTACGTGATGTGGCAAGCAGATTAAACTATTTGACTGATATTGAAATCCCAGGGAGACTCTCTTTAGAGCTGCTGGCCCAGTTTAACCCAGTCAGAACCGGGTCATAATTTCATTATAATCCCGTCTCTGAGCAGATCAAAACCATAGGACCAGTCTAAATAAGAAATATTGTAACAAAAGTATTGAGAAAATAGTTGCAATTCAGTTGTCGAATGAATCTGTGGAATTTATTTTAAAAAACTGTGTGTGTGTGTAT
>NC_056510.1:6005689-6007751 GCF_014905685.2 Nematolebias whitei | reverse complement strand
ATATATATATATATATATATATACACACACACGCTGAGTGTGTGAGGGGAAATAAAATGAATACTATAATTTTGTGAAAGTGCTGTGAGCCTGGTTTCAGTTTTTGAATTCATGGATGTGTTGTGTAATAAAACCTTGAAACTATTGGAAAACTGCAGCTCTCAGATAAACACTGTTCAGAAGTCATAAATAGATCCTCAGCATTCACACAACGTACTCTACGTTCACTCACACACATTCACACACAAGCTAATCCCTTTGATTACTGACATACACCACCACTAACCCAACCACACAGGTGCGCCCCCCCCCCCCCCCCCCAGCTAAACCTGAAAACAAATAAAGGAGAAGCAGAGAGCCGAGGATGAACGTGCTAATGTGTGAAAACATAATGGAAGTGAGCCTGAAGGTAAAGACAGCGGATCGCAAAGTGAATCCAGGCTCCACAACCAGCTGGAATGCTTTTATTTTGCACACACAAGCTGGATGTGCGACCATGTTGTGGTTTCTGTTCCCATCCTGCAAAGGGCCCATAGCCTCATGGGAAACGTGGCAGATAAGATGTGTTAACTCGCCTCAGAGATCCCTGAAGACAACTGAGACGATGCTGTCAGTGACGAAACTGTGTTTGGGAAAGAAGGAGTCCGTTACATGAATAAAAAGTGGCGACATTTTTAGACGACTCATTTAAAAAAGCTGGAAAACGTTTAGATTTATTTCATCAGAACAAACCAAAATAATTTCAGATTTGTGTAAAGCTTGACTATCAAGTCATGAAATCCCAGACTTTTTAATGATTATTCTACCAGATTATGGGATTAGAAACGCGTGCTAACCAAGTTATGACTGAACTCACCTGAAGCCACTCGAACAGGAAAGTTCAGCTGTTTTTGTATTTAATAGGGAATAAACTGTAAATCTTCTTTAGTGACTCTACATTAGGGTCAAGGCCAGTCAGTGAAACAACAGGGGGGTCCCAGTGATGGTTCTTTTACCACATATCAGGTGTGTCGCTTGATATTCCCCCCTGCTTTCATATTTTTTCAGGTGCCGTTTTGATTTGCCCCAAATGACCAAACACCAAAAATCCCACTCAGCAACTCAAATTCAGCGAGTTAATTTAAATACATCCAAATGAAAACAAAACTCAAATCACGGCACTGTAGAAATATTAAGGAGATTAAGTTTAAATCCAATTGCATAAAGTCCAACTCAATCCCCAACATGAAATTAGTGTAAAAAAAGAATATAAAGTATTACAAAGAAACGAGCTGGGTTTTAGGATGTTGGGTGCAGCTCTGAGGAAATAAATTTTGAGGAAGACTTTATAAGATGACGACACAAAGTTGAATAGAAATATTAAATGAAATGCTTTTCTTTTTTAGAATTATGGACTCCTGAAGTCATTGAAGAGATGAAACTGAGCAGGACTTTTACACTCGTGGTCCCACACTGTACATAGACTATATGTGTTATAAATAGATCCATCTTGCTGTCTTTGGTTGTTCAGGTGTTCGGGAGCATACATCCTGGGGTGTCAGGGCCATAAATTGGTACATACCTCAGTATAAATGTCAGTTTGGTATTTACCTTTGATTAAGGGTCATGGATTAGTTAGTAAATATTTTTGCTTTAGGAACCTGGTTTGGTACTGTCCTAGGTTTAGATGTCAGACTTTGTTACAGTCTTCATGATCATGGTTTAGTACATAGATTTAACAACCCAGTTCAGTATGTCCCCTGGTTTAAGGGTCATGGTTTGGTAGGCCCCTTGGTTTGAGGATCCTGAATTGGTAAATATTAGGTTTATGTTCATGGTTTGGTAAAGATCTTAAAAAATTAAGATTCATACCAAAGCATGATCTTAAAACTGATCATGGCTTGGTAAAGATCTTGGTTTTTGGGGTCATGCTTTGGTACATTTTGGTTTTATGGTCATGGTTTGGTATATATATTAGTTTAATGGTCATGGTTTGGTACATATCAGTTTTATGGTCATGGTTTGGTACATATCTTAGTTTTATGGTCATGGTTTGGTACATATCAGTTTTATGGTCATGGTT
>NC_056510.1:5968696-6005679 GCF_014905685.2 Nematolebias whitei | reverse complement strand
AGTTTTATGGTCATGGTTTGGTACATATCAGTTTTATGGTCATGGTTTGGTTCATATCTTAGTTTTATGGTCATGGTTTGGTAAAGATCTTAGTTTTAAGGTCATGGTCTGGTAAGTACCGGTATCTTAGTTTTGGAGACGGTTTAGTGCGTATCTTAATTTTAGGGTCATGGTTTAGTACAGGGCTATTCAACTATTACCTATTAACTAAATTGCTCAGCGGGCCACGGTTAGTGAAAGCCAAGAGTTCAGAAGCCAGACATCTAGTAGTTATTCTAATTAATTTAGTTTTATGATTTAAATTTTAGTTTTAATTATAACTGAACCAATTGATGGGCACACTCGTGGCCTTGATTTGGCCTCTGCGCCGCCAGTTGAATAGCCCTGGTTTAGTATGTATCTTTGTTTGAGGATCATATTTTCATATGTATCATAGTTTTAGTATCATTTTGGTACATAGGATCATGGTTAGGTAAACCCAGTTCAATATGGCTCACAGTTTGAGGGTCATGGTCTAGTATTTACCTTGGCTTAAGGCAGTACTTTTGTGGGGCGTATCTCTCCTTGGGGGGACCAGGGCCGGACGAAGGGGAGCACACCATTGCTGAATGTTTATTTTGTTGTTGTTGCAGGCTGAAACATAGTATATCAGGAAACAGCAAATTTATTTGGCTTAAATATTTATTATGTCTTTTGTATGTTTGCAAAAGCTTGATTTAATTGCAATGTTTTAAGTGTGGACCCCAGGAAGAAGAGTCTCTACTATGGTAGAAACTCATGGGGATCCTTAAATAAACTAACAAACCAGTCTTTCTTAAAGGGGACATCATAATTTATCATCAGATATTTCCATGGATTTAGCCTTTATTTGGAGCAATTTCAGTTTGAAAGAGATAGACAAAATAGTTATATTCTGTAGCATAAAACTATTTATATGAAGACAGCAGAAAAAAAAAAAACTTTTAAAGCACTTTTCTTGCTGGTTACCAGTTGAAGATGAGAACTTTGCTGCCGAGCAACGAATGAGAGGTTAATGAACTTTGTCCCGTTACAGATTTATCAGATTTTAATCAAATCCTCATTTAAATGAATAAAGATCAGGCATGCATAGGTTGGAAAATAATAAAGTACAAGAGGTTTTAAGAACATTATTAAATTTGGCATTTATTCGTTCAAAATGTCCTCCATGACTCTCCATGAATGTTGCCAGCCTGATCTAGAGCGCATGCATTCATTCACACATACAACATCGCCAGCTCGTCTCTGACTCCATCTGGGTCTGAATTAAGTGGCACACTGTCGTATCCTTCATCATATCGCATTGCATTGTGGGAGTTCTGACCCCGGATAGCTGACATCTTTCACATCAACATTATGATAGCTGTGTCTTCAGTCTCTTTCATATCCATTCCTAAACGGGAAGTAGAGCATAAGCCTTTCTGTACATTTGGAAATAAAATCCATGTGGATCTGTGTGTTCTGTCAAAATGTAAAACTGAATTCTCTTCAGATCAGACTCGCCGAGAAACCGTTTTTACGAGGGGAAAACGTCAGTTCTCAGAGTTGGCAGCAAGAGTCTGTGAAGCATTCAGCTTCGAGCTGATCCAGGAGTCCCCATACAAAAAGTAAAATAAGGTCGTGTGCAGAATATGATATGCTTTACAGCTGCATTTCTGCCTGCATGGGTGTTCTGCAAGCCATTGTGTCATCACAAACATATCTGCTTTATTGATTTTAAAAATCGACCATGAGTGAGTGCATTTAGCTCCTTTAGCTCAGCAAGCGGTAAAATGAGCCGTTATCTTTGTGCAGTGTTTATTCCACACTAGTTCCTGGGATGCAGTGGTACACAGCCAGCAGCACATGTGTTAACAACACGCGCCGGCAATGGACGCAGACGAACACATTTAGAGCAAACAGAGCGCACGCATGAGCACAAACGCACAAACAGTGCGATGTATATCCATGAAGATAAGGCCACACTGGTGGTGCACATACTGCTGGAGTGCACATTTTTTTACCCAGCAGTCTCAACAAATCGATGTGACGCCACCCCTGGAACAATAGCCACATGACCCTGAGCATTGACTGTGTGACTGCAGCAGAATGCAGTTGTGTTTGTCAAATTAAAACCATCAACGGGCACTTTATCCCACGTATCGACGTGCTCAGGAGCCATTAATAAATGCCACTTGATAAAGATGCAATTTCCTCCTTTAATCAGACGAGTAATTGCAAAACTCATTTTAACAGGCAACATGGAAAAGGAGGGAGGAGATCAAGACAAAGATCTGAATCTGCCATTTCTTCCTCTGGTAATTTGGCATGAATCCAACCAACATACGGTACAATTACGTAAACAAAACAGAAAGAGGGGAGGGGGGATGAGAAGAAACAAATGAAGGAAAGAGATGATGGATGAGGGGCGCAGGCCGACTAATTTGTGACCGGCTGTTCACACCTCCTGACTGAGGAGGCAGCCTGCTGCGTGAGCGGTGTAAGGTTCTGATTGCATTGATGTTATTGATATGACGCTCTCTAACTCACAACACCTGGACCCTGCGCTCCGGCCGGCCCCGTGGCTCCACCACCGAGCCAGCGGGGAAGGAGGACGATGAGATGATGGGATGGAGGTGACAGAGACTTGGCAGGGAAAGACTGATGACTCTCCAGTCGGGTCATGAACCTGGTCACAGCTTCCTCACATTCTCTGGTGACACGTAGACATGCATGACACGTCAGATGTTCTTTATTATTCAGGTTCTTATCTAGTTTTCTAAAATATGTTTCATCGTTCCAGATGCGTTGTACGGCAGCAGAGCAGGCCCAAACACCCAACCAGTCCTGAAGAACGAGCTTCACGGCTCAAAGAGCAGGAAGTCCGACAACTTACAGAGCTGAACGAGTTCAAATAACGCAAAAAATAATAATAAAAATAGCACAGAAAAAGAAAGGTCAAACAAAATATTGCTTGAAAGTTTAAATCATTTGTTCATTTTTGAAAACACTTCTAAAAAAAAAAGCCTTAAAATTGGGTGGCAGCCATTGGCATTTTAATAAAGCTCAAAATAAGTGAGCCTGAACTTAAACTCTTAAAGTTGCTGAAAAATATGTCCTGTCCTGAACTAAAACAATAAAACACAGTTCTGAAGAGAAATGTTAAACGTATTTGGAAATATTCATATTTTTCTCCCATCTGCTTTTCCACAAGGATTTTTTGAAAAATAACTTTTCAAGCTTAATGATTATTTTCCTGGTTAAAAAAGATTAAAGAAAAGTAAATAAAAGCATCCTTGAACTAAGTTTCTGCTGCCAGAACTTGGCACACCCTGACCCTTGTCTGCCATCTGTCTTCATCAGCACCCGGCCTTGATGGTTCTTCACGCAGGTGGTGGTTGACTCCCTGTTGCTGTCTCCAGGCTTGGCCCAGCTGAACCCCAGGAACCAAGGCTCAACCACCAGGTGCTTGCTAGCAAGCCCCACCCCCTCCAAGGCCTGTCATTCATTCATCATTTATTTATCATCATTCATCATTTATTAATCCAGGTGAGTCTCATTGAGTAAACTACAGTAAGACAATTAAAATAAAAGTGGTGTATTAAAACAAAATCAAGCTGCCTTATAAAACAAAGTAAAATACTAAAACAAGATCATATTTGCTTTGATGGTTTTTTTTTTTTTACTGTATCAAATGTTTAAAATCCTCTGAAAAAATGAAGGTGGACAGCTTCAGTTCTTGTTGCAAGGTGTTCTAGGTTACGGGACCAGAGTAAGAGAAGGCCTTTTTGCAGAGTTCAGTCCTCACTGAGGGGACGCTGCAGGTAATTATGGCCTGAGAGTGAATGTTGTAACTGCACAGACAACATGACATGTAGGAGGAGATATAGAAGGTAGCAAACCAAGGAGGGATTTATAGATAAAAATTAACCAGTGTGAGAGCCTACGTGTAGATAATGATGACCAGCTGAACAATGACTACAGAGATGGGTATGGTAGTTACAACCAGATATGAATCTTAGTGCACAGTGATAGACAGCTTCCAACATCTGCAAGGAGCTGGCAGGGGCATTCATGTAAATAATGTCACCACAGTCAATGGCTGATAGGAAGGTATCAGTTACAAGGCATTTCCTGGCATTCAGAGTTAAGCAAGATCTATTTCTTACAAAGAAACCCAGCTTTAATTTCAGTTTCTTTATCAAATTTTCAATATGTGGTTTAAAAAAGAGATGTGCATCAAATAAAATTCCCAAGTATTTGTAAGAATCATCAAACTTAATAAGAATACGATTCGTGGATGAGATAGGAGGAAGAACTGCTGGCACCAACTTTCTGTTTGAAATCAACATCCCTTTTGGTTTTATCAGAATTTAGCACCAATTTGAGATGGAATAAGTCCGACTGAATTATGTCAAATGCAGATTGTAGAAGCTGGGAAACATTGGAAACTGTGTTAGTTCGACAATAAACAACTGTATCGTCAGCATAGAGATGCAAGGATGCATCAGTAAGGTTTTGACCTACATCACTTACATAAATTATAAAAAGAGTGGGTCCTAAAACGGAGCCTTGTGGAACACCACTGGTGATCATTAGGTAGCTAGATGAAGTATTGTTATGCCGAACACATTGGCTCAAACCTGACAGAGTTTGAAAACCAACCAACAGTGTGATTGGTCTCAGGGGGGTGCCCTGGCTTCCCTTGTCTGGGCATAGTTGCTGGATGCACATTGATAGCTTTCATCATCAAAGTTCTTCAGTCACTCTGGTCTAACCCCGTCCTGTGGTCAGTTTGTACTAGGGCTATAATGCATGCGGTACTCAAACCCCTCCACCATTGTAAGGAGAGTCTGTGAAGAAGTTGGCTGAAGTAGTTTGGACATTTTATACCTTGTGGGTACCACCCTCTGAAGATTTTCCAGATATGTCTCACTAGGAGGAGACCCGGGGAAGACCCAGAACTCCATGTCCTGTCTGGCCTGGGAACATCTTAGGTTGGTTCAGAAGAAGCTCCAGAGTGTTGCTGGAGAGAAGGAGGTCCTTGTTTCCATCCTTGACCTGTTGCCTTTGCAACCCAACCTGGAATAGACAACAGGAACTGGATGAATGGATGCACGGTATTTGTAGACGAAATTAGCTCGTCATTTTAGGTCAGGATGAGAATTTGAAATGAAATAAATTCCCGTTTTTTAACAATTGTCTATATGTTTAACTAATGAATGTGTTTTGACTATTGTCTTTTTTAAAGTCACTGTTAAAATCTATATTACGTCACACCCCTACACTTACGTTTTTCTATTTAGATTTATACACGTGTTGCTTAGCATACTCTGCTGGTTCAGAAATGTTTGTGTTCATGTTTCACCACCTCAGTCAGTCAGTGTGGAGGAATGAGTACGTGTAAGCTGCACCTTCACTGGTCTTTTCAGTTTATTATCCTTCAAGAGAACTGTAATATTAGTCCCAAAATATCTCTTTAATTTTTATTTTTGTGCATGCTTTTTCTGAAAAACAGAATCTCTATAAGCACCATGATGCGTTTTACTACCACACTGCCTGAACAGCAAGACTGGACAAAGTTTTTCTTCTTACTGCTCGAGTTTCTTTACTATTTATTTTTTGTTAGGAAAAAAACAGCTTAGGTCATATGTTGTCATGCGAAGTCCAGTTGATGCATTTACCTTATTTCAGATTTTAAAAAAAATATATATATAGTATTATTTTTGTTATAATACCCTTTAATAAATGAAAATGTGCTTTTCTTTTTGCTTGAAGCATTCAATAACCAACAAAGTTACAAGTTGGGCCCGTTCCATCTGGTGGAAAGGAATGAAACTCTGTTCAGTTTATATGTGCTGACCTTTCACAATAAAACACCACACTGCACATTCACTTAACCCCATCAAACTTCTTCTGGGCTATCTATGTCCTATAAAAGACAGGCCAGACCTTTCATATGTTCATAAAGTTTTAACAAGCCTCACATGCAGGTGCTCGGAGGCCAGGAAGAAAAAAAAAATCAGTTTCTGACATTTTTGTTTGATGAAGACATTTACAGTTAAACGTCTGGACATCTCATTTATTCCTGGGGTCAAGCATGGATCCAATACTGAAAGTAAAATGATTAATCCTGTTGCTCTGCCAGGCCTACTGTACAGTCCACCATGCTTCATAAGTGGCTAAATGAACTGTCTCTGTGTCTGTACTTGTTCAGTCCTTTTCAGGATTTAGAGAGTTGGAGGTTTTTCACAGGAGTACGCCATAAACAAGTCACCAGTCTAATGCAGGACCAGAACATATTTAATAGAGACGTCTGTACTCTCTTACATCTTAGAATCACCCAAGCTGCATGTTTTTAGACCTACTGTATGGAGGAATCCAGAGTACTTGGAGAAAACCCTCACAGAGAGACCTGAGCAAAGAACTGAACCTGGGACCTGTTGTTTTGATGCATTGCTTTGTCCTATTAGTGCTTAGTATATTCCTAGTTTAGCATATTTTTAGTTTATATCTTAGATCTTATTACTGTTTTTCTTTACAATTTGTATTTTTATTGTATGTAACTAGGACCCTGTGCACATAGTTTTGTTCCATCTTATGTACCACATGTGATGTGAATGACAAAGACACATTGACCTTGAAAAAGGTACAGACCATACCATCAAAGTTAAGTCAGGTCCTGTGGACAGTTTCTGTTTGTTGAAAGATTTCGTCTTTCATCCAAAAGACTTCATCAGTCCAAGGAGCCACAACAAACCCAGTCTTATCAATAGCACCTTCTCATAGTGGGTCAACCAGTTAGATGGTGCCAAGATGGTTTCTGCAGTCCTTCCTATCTCCCGCCAACTTGTTTGAGGCAGTCATGGTCAAAGTGGTTTAAAATATTCTGATTCATGCTCAATAATCCAGGTAGAAAAATCCAACAAAGCCAAGTCAGCGGGGGAGAGGGCGAACTGCAGCAACTATTAGCACCATCAAACTGGTTGACCCACTAAGTGAAGGTGCTATTCATAAGACTGAGTTTGTTGGGCTGCTGTTGTTATGCCATATTGTTTTACAATGTTAGTGTTTAGCGTATATCTTAGATGTTTTAGCGTACTATTTGGCATTCATTTAACGTATACCTTAGATCCTTTTGTACTGCTTCTTTTTACACTTTATATTTTTGCTTTGGGTGTAACTGGGACCCTGAGTACATAATTTCATTCTACCTCATGTACTACATGTGATGCAAATTACAATAAACTTGACTTGAACTTGTGGCTTCTCGGAGTGATGAAGTATTTGGGATGAAAGATGAAACATTTCAACAAAGAAACTGTCCAGAGGACCTGACTTAACTTTGTTGGATTTTTCTACCTGGATTATTGAGCATGAATCCTGGTATGAAACCATTGTTCCAACTTCAATACCACTGGGCGTTCAAGGCTTAGAATAACCAGACATTCTCACTAAGTGCATTATTGTTATTGTGTACTTTATATGCTTTGTTTGACCATTTTTAATATTCCCACCCATCCATTTTACCCATGTATACATGGTTGGGTCAAGGATGTAGCAAGTCCAGGAAGGAAACCCAGAACTCTGTTTCTCCAGTGACACTCTCCAGCTCCTTCTGGGGGATTCTAGGATGTTTCCAGTCTAGAGAGGACAAATAATCAGTGGGGATTGCTTGAAAACTTCCAAAGGGACCACCCTGTACCCCCTTGCATGTGGCGGGCCCACATGGAGGTGGCTTCCAGTAGCTTATTTGGTTTTTAAAGGCGGCATCTCACTGAGGTGCAACTTTGTAAACTATATTCATGTGCGGGTTTCCAAAATGCCTCGTGACTTTTTGGGGAGTTCTCGATGCCTTCCTAACATTCACCCCGGTGCTCAGGCCCATCGCTTGAGTTTTAAACATGTTCAAAACATTTATGCGAGAACTTTTTTCTTAAAAAGTCCTAAAGTCATTTGAGCATCGCCAAATCATCTCATACGCTCTTGAACTGTATTCTGACAGACAACATCAGAGGAATTGTCCAGGTTTAAAATTCATGCCCATGGTATATAATAATACTTGAAAGACTGGCTCAACTTTGACTATTTTTATATCAAACGTAGATTTTCATATGCAGCAGATTTACTCATGAGTGTGCGTGCAGCTGCCAAGATGTGCACAAAACAAGTTGTTAGGTAAAGATGGCCAATGAAGTTTTTCAAGCCGTTCAATGAAAATGAGCTTTTATTTTGAAGAGCTAGCGGCGTAACTTGCAGCCACACCAACACTCGGTCACTTGGTCCCTAACATACGAAATTCACTGAGGCTGCAATGCAAATTTAATGCATTTTCTTGAAAATGTCCCACAATTTAAATTCAATATTTAATCTGCAGCTCAGTGAGATGCCATCACCTTTTAGGCTGAGTTGCCATGAAAGTCTTCATAAGGGTCTGATGTCCCAGAAATCGTAGCTCCCAGGATAATTAGGACCCTCAGACACATCAAAATATTTTATGCGCTTCTTTATTTAATCTTTTATTGAATCATCATTCAACCGATATGTTTGTCACTCCCTCAGTCTATAGGAGGTCATTTTGTATCTTGGTCCATGTCAAACAGATGTTCAAAGAATGCCACCGATTAAATGGAATTTGAGTGCATTTCTTAAAATCACATTTCTTTGCTTTAACCTGCGTGACTCCCTGAGGTTTCCTTCAATATTCAGCTTTTCTTTTGTTGTATTACGCAGATCGACTCTCTTTCATTGGCCTCTGAGTTGGGCAAATTACATTTATCTGCTTCACAAAACCTCCAAACGAAGAGGAAAAAATGAAAACAAGGAAATTGGAAGAGAAGAGGGCGCAAGGCGTTTGGAAAGCAGAAGAGCGACGCTTCGGTACAGTTCGGTCAGAGTGGGTTGTGTTGATTGTTTGTGGATTGGATTGGAGATGCTCTCGAACACAATAGGCTTTGATTCAGCAGCTGAATACTCATTCTCTCACGCGCACACGAGGACACACGAAGAGACACTCAACTAACTTTAGCCCACAGGAAGCGGGAGATGCTTTTTTCAGGAAATCACTCTTGACCTTTTTACTTCTGTCTCTTAAAAAAGGGATTTTCAGTGAAGTTATTTGTAATAGTCTGCATTTTCTGTTAGTTGTCTAGTTTATTTTTGTTCCCTCTGTGTCATGTTTTGAGCTCTTTGTGTTTGTTCTCTTCTGTTTGACGTTTCATCTGTTTCAGCCTTCCCTGTGTTTTCCCCTCCTCCCCCTGTAGTCAGCTCTGGCTCCTCCCACTCTCACCTGATCCCCGTCGTCTCTCCCCAGGTGTTTGTCTTTGTGCCTCGTTAGTGTCCCTTTAAGGTCCTTGTCATCTTGTTTGCTCCCAGTCTGTGGATCGTGATTCTCACAGCCGTTCATGTTCTGCTGCTCCGTGGCTTTTCTGTACTCTGGATTTATTTGGAAGTTTTGCTCCCACGACAGCTTTTTGTTCAAATTAATCAATTTATTTATTTTATCCTTAACTTCATCCATATCTGTGTAACTCTGGGTTTAACTATTGCAGAACATCTATTCATTATCTTTATCTGCTTCTTCTTTTTCTGGTCAGGGGAGTCACTGGTGCCCATATCTATCACAGCTATCACTGTGTGAGAGGTGGGGGACACCCTGGACAGGTCTCCAGTCCATCACAGGGACACAGAGACAAACAACCATTCACTCTCTCACTCTCACCTGGGACAATTTCCATCCATCCATCCATTATCTTTACCCGTTTATTCCATTTTGGGTCACGGGGGTCGCTGGTGCCCATGTCCAGCAATCACTGTGCGAGGGGCGGGGTACACCCTGGACAGGTCGCAAGTCCATCACAGGGACACATAGAGACAAACAACCATGCACTCTCACTCACACCTAGGGACAATTTAGAGTTACCAATCAGCCTAACATCCCAGATCATATTACAGTTTAAATTGAAAGACTTTTTAAATCCTTGAAGTAATACATATCGTCCGCTGCATTTCATTCCAGAGTTCTGGACCAAGCTCATGACATGTTGACGAATTATGTTTTATGTTTTGGTCAAACCCTGAGAAGGTCAAATGGAATATTGTGAGAATCACGATCAGATTATGTGTTGAAACTGAGTCTCAGCTACTACCACACCAAGTTCCAGCTCATCCTCAGTAAAACTGAGTCCGAGCCAGTTTCATTCATGTTTGGTTCATCAGATATTTTGCTGACAGACAAATGTAAACTCCAAGTTATTGATGATAACGTTTTAAACTAATATGTATCATATTGATTTTTTGAGGGAGGGGAGTGGTGGCGCAGAGGTTATAGAAGATGGGTCTGTGATCGGAAAGTCACAGGTTCAACTCCCGGTACCGTCAACATCAGGTGGAAAAGGTGAAACACCTGCCTCCACCCTTGTTTGCACTACTCTGAGCCCTTGAGCAAGGCCATTAACCCCCACCACCTGCTCTCAAACGGGTTTCTGTCTTGAAAATTAATTCTCGTGACCCAATGACACTACCTGGATAAAAGGTAAATAAAAAATTGAGGCGTACTTGGAATATTTGATGTGAACAACTCTCAGCTACTACCACTCCAACTTTGAGCACATCGTGGCTAAAACTGATTGAATCGCAGCCATTTTTAAGTTTTCTAAAGTCAGTTGGCTGTGGCGGCCATCTTAAAGTGAGTTGGCTCCAAAGTCATGAAGTTGCAGGTGAAAATTTTAAAATATTTTGTCCAGTAGTTCACGAAGACGTTTACAAAATGTCCAGAAGTTATTTATTAACATTTTAAACAAAATCTATTTGTTTGTGTCGGAAGACTCTCAGCTACTACCACCACAAGGTTTTGCCTAATATCTGTAAAAATGAATAAGTTAGTCATTTGTGTTTTGCTGTATATTTATTTTGGATGTCTGTGGCAGCCATTGTGAATGGTTGACTCCATCTATTGTAAATATGCATCCAGTAACTTGTTCATTTGATTTTAAAATCCAACAAGTGGTAATAATAAGATTTTGCTAACAGACGCAGAGCGAGATGGTAAACAACATCGTGATAAAGAACAGGATGACAAAAAAAAAAAACATTTGTTCTGTTCCTTTATCGGTCCAACCCACAGATCGTTGGGCAGCTGCCGCAGCTCCAGGACACCAACAAAGAAGAAGAAGAGGTTCGGTGTTCGCTCAGCCCTCAGAGGGAACATTAGTGTGCAATCACAGGTGGGGGCTGATAATGGTCTGTGTTTTCAGCGTAGGACCCCGTGTCCTTGGACCGCCCCGCCCCCAGCATCTCATGAATATGACAGCAAGCTGCCGTGTGATGGAAGCCAGCGGCCTCCTCTGAGTTCGCCCAGCCTCGGACAGCAGACGGGGTGATTTGAAAAACCACACGGAACAGAAAGCAGAACGGTTCTAATCCTGTGAAGCGGGTTTGGATTAACTAAATTGGAGGGACGTTAGCTGAACCTTCGGTTCTTGTCCTTGGAAAAAGGAAATTCATTTCCCCAAGGGCCAAAAACAATAGTTCTCATGAGGTTTCAGTTATGACTAAATTGTGTTAAGTTTTCAGCGCCGTGAGTCATTTTTCAAACACCCTGAGTCACTCTTTGGCACCGAAAGGCAGTTTGTCGTAACGCTCCCATTCGTTCCTGAAAAGAGAAATAAAGGCTGGCCCGGTGCCAGATGTGCCGCTTATCTTCATCACCGGCTTTCATTTAGTCATCCCAGAAACAAATGCGTCTTCAATGGGAACGACCAGATCTAATTATGGTATTTTATTCCAAACCATAATTCAAATCCAGCAGGGGAAGTGAATTCTATTAACCACAAGTCTCTTCGTGTATTTCCTCCTCCCTCCACGGCTGATGGATGATCATTACAGAACAATAAAAATATTATCCAGCTTTTAATAATTATTCGACAGCTGATCGTATCCGGTTCTCAGTGATTTTGTGTTTCAGAGCGAGAGGGAGCCCAGATGTACAGAAAGAGCAGGGATCTGTCTGGATCAAAGGAATGAACTGATGGTAAATGGTAATATTTTAAGAAAAGGTGCTGTTAAATCCACACTTCACCCCCACCCTCACACACCACAATAACTGCAGTATATTTGGCAAGTTTCATTCATCTCCATTGTCCACCTGGATTCTTCCAGATTGATGCTTCAGCTCAAGAACTGAAGAAGGCAACTCTTGTTACAAAAACCTTGGTAAGTTTGCTTTTTATTGACTTTTCAACTGTTTTTAATTGTATTCAGCCCCACAATTTAGAAGAAATTACAATGTATGGTCGCGACGCTGGCCTCATCTGTTGGCTTTTGGACTTAACGGTTCGGTCTCAGCGGGTCAGAGTCAACGGTTCTCTCTGATGTCCTTCAGTCCTCTACCGGTTCCCCTCAGGGCTGTGTTCTTTCACCCCTTTTATTTATCTTGTATACAAACGATTGTTGCAGCCAGTTCCCACAGCCTCATATCTTAAATTTTGCTGATTTGTCATCCTGTCCCTTCTGAGCAGTGATGACTCAGACCCCGGGCCTGTGGTCAGGGACTTCACTGAACGGTGTGAGTCTTCCTTTTTAAAGTTAAATGTTTCTAAGATGAAGAAGATGGTCTTTGATTTTAGAAAAGATTCTTCAGTTGCCAGTCCTGTGGTCATTAACGGTGAAGCTGTTGAGGTGGTGCATCAATATAAATAACTGGGAACTGTTCTCCAATGACAAACTGACCTTTGACCCCCATGTGAACTCACTTTGTAAGAAGACTCACCAGAGAATGTGTTTTTATCTGAAGTTCTGTGGTTTAATGTTGATTCGACTTTTATGAGAATGTTTCATTGAGTCTCTTAACTTTCACCTTCATCTGTTGGTTTGGACTTTTGACATGCATAAACAGGAACAAACTATCAGGGATTGTCAGGATGTGCAACAAAACTGCTGGCATAGCCCTACAGAACCTCACTGGTCTACAGAACCTCACTGACCTACAAAAGGCGAGGTCGGTGAACAAGGCCAGGCTGATTCTGGCAGATCCTGATCATCCAGTCCATGGTGAATTCAGGTTGCTTACATCTGGATTCAGGTATCTGCAGCCCAGATGTAGAACGAACAGACTGAAAACTCGTTTATCCCTGCAGTAGAGCTGTCATTTCTAACCTGGGCCAGAAGCCCAGCCCAACCCAACCCGAATTTGGGGTGGGCCGGGCTATGATAATGTGCTGGATCAGCGAGTCGGGTCAGTGTCGGGCTTTTGATTGCGTCAGCGGATCAGCCACGATCCAATTATACGGCAACATGGCTTTCCATACCTTCACCAGCTGTATGTGGCCATTTCACTGTGAACTTACTGGCCTTGAAAGGGGTAAAATAGTTCAGTTAAGCTTCAGATGGGACTATACTGCCACGCAGTGATCCATCGCCCAAATGGACGTTCATTCAGCCGCTGCACTTAGTGGACGCGCGCGGCCGATGACCCAAACAGGTGAGATCCCAATGCAGACATGCCAGAGCGATAATTCAATTAAATTAAATTCAAAAATACTTTATTAATTCCAGAGGGAAATAAGTGTCTGACTAAATCAGAATGCAGGCAGAAACAGGGTTTTAATGCTCTTTGACGGCTACGAAAGGACAAACACCCTCTCAGCTCCAATCTTCTGCCCCTTTTATTCAGCCGTGCATCACCGCGGTAAAATTAGTTTTACGTTGAATGTTGGACATTCGAGCTCCGTGGCTTCAGCGGCGTGCTCGTCTCGTTCGATCCGATGCAGGCAATCTGATTTTGTTCAGCTGAACTCGAAGGAGAGGAACACACCATTGAAGCCACGGAGCTCGAATGTCCAACGTAAAACTAACTTTACCGCGGTCCGTGCATCCACCAACTTAATAACTATAAGCAGTCAAAGCTTAACTAAAAATGTGGGGTTTAATCGGGTTTGGACCTGTAATTACTGTTAAATCGTTGGGTCGGTTGGGGTTCGGAAATGATAACTACGGGGTGGGGCCAGGTCGGATCAGATATTTTGGGCCTGAATGCAACTCTAGTGATCGGGCTTGTCAACGAACAGTGATGATCTCTGTACCATTAATGTCTCCATGTCTTGTCTAGTATGGACGTTTTGTGCGCCTACTGACTGAAACAAATTGTCCCTTGGGGATAATAAAGATTGGTGAACTTGATCTTCCCTGCGGCCTTTTCACCCCAGGAATCCAAACATTTAAAACCTTTTTTTAGGATCAGCTGACAGTGGTACTATCCTATGGGTTTATTTATTCTACTAATGAAGCCGACCTCATTTTTGGAGTAAGATATGAACAACATGCAAACACAACATTTCTGCTGTTTGACACCAATTTAGTTTGAAAACAAATATAAGATCAACTTTTTGTTTTCTTACATGTACTCACCTGTACAGGAAGTGACATTAAATGAATTCTTACTTTAAAGTGTTAGTAGTATTAACAGTAATAGTTTTATGAGCCGGACCAACAGTGTTTGACCTCAGCGGTGCAACTTATGTCAAAGCTTTTATGTCCCAAACAGACAGTAGTAAACATTTATAGTGAAGGAACCAAATGATGGTGTTGAATCAATAATTACATTCATCTGGTGGCACGCAACCTGCTAATGTCCTAAGTGGTTCTCATGGACAATAATGGACCGGCCGGCTTTTTACTGCCGCGTCCACATTAAACCTAATTGTGCTCCTATAATTACCTAAAAGGTAAAATATTGGGGAGCAGTTTCATTTTCAGGTTTCTGTGTGAGTGCTTCCCGCACGACCGCTGTTAATGATGCGTTCAGACGAAATGTGGTAAATAACCACCATTTACGATTTCAGTAAAAACGATTTTTGTTCCTTTTTTTTAGGAACATCGTATAAGTGCAGACATAAGCTGCTTGAAATGCTCAATGCAGCTTTTCCATTTGAACAAAAACAGTTAACTTCATGCGCTCACCATTTATCCTCTTTGGTTCCTCTGGAAACAAGATGTTGTCTTTTTTTTTTTTAAGTTAATGATGTAAAAATGAAGCTGTGCCAGAGGAGCCTCACAGTCACGCACCCAGCTGGAGAAGTAGCTGAAATGAGGAAGATGGGATAAGTTCAGCATGAATGAGTTTCCTCTGAAGGGGGTCTGGGAACCTTGGACCCACTTGCATCCATGAACTTGATCTTTCAGTCATGGTTCAAATCTGATGGTCCTCGAAGACTGTTGGAACACGGATGGAGCAGTAAACTCTGGCTCAGCTCCTTCTTCACCACAACAGACCAAAACAACACCTTCATTACAGCAGATGATGCCCCTCTCATCCAGTTTTATCTTGATTCCCAGTCAGGCACTGTCTGCTCCAATCTGAGGTGGTTGTGGATCCATCGGTGTGTGTGTGATGAGAACAGACCTGAGCTTGACCTTGATCTGACCTCAGCTAAAGTCAAACTTCTTTGAATGTCTGAAGCTGAATTTAGACAGTCGGGTAGTGTGAACTGATTGAGCAACCCAACTGCAAACACTTGTGGTCAACAGCCAATGAAAAGAGGGAATGGGACACAGGAAGTAATGTCAGAAAACACCAAGAAGTTGCAGCAATGTCAAAACTACCCCAATGAACAACGAAAGAGAAAGACGCTAATAACAGAAAACCTGTTGGGTGATGGTTTGTTTGGTCACGTGTTGGTTGATACCACAACTAGAGACGAGATGAATTGTTGTCCATGTTGGTCTAAAGTAGAGACTCATCACAACCTGGAAGAAATAATCCACGACCTCAGATCGAGAGGAGCTGACTCTCATTCTGGCAGCGTCGGTTGTTTTGAACCTCTCCAATATGAGCTCAAGGTCACGGTTTGAAGACGATAACATCATCAGCCAACAGCAGAGATGAGACCCTGAGGTTCCCAAACTCTCCTCTGGCCAGGTCCAGAGACCAGAGGCCGTCCTGCAGGGTCCAGCTTGAACCAGAAATGAGCTCAACTTTGTGTCCAGGATGCAAATCTGTTTCTTGTTTGAGTCATTCAAAGATAAAAGGGTCTGCTCTTTCTCCACCCCTCAGAGAATACAGTCACAGCCTGTTGAGATTGTTGCGCCACAATAAATGAAACAACAATAAACATGTTTAAATTGTGTTTTCTCACATTCACTCCATTGCTCAGGAGACTACACTGGTGTTTTCTCAGTAATTGGGTTCATTTCCGTTAAACGTGCAGCATTATATTCATCTCATTCTAAAGCCAAGTCCAAGAGCAAGTTGATGTATTAGAATCATAAAACCAGTTTTTATTGCATCTCTGCATAAAGAAAACCGAATCAGCTCGACTCTCACTCGATGCATGGTGCGTCTCTAACTCCACCGAACATTCAGCGAAGTGAGACTCCAACATTTTACACTTTTCTGATGCAACACCTTCATTTTCTGCAGCAGTAAGAGTTTCCTGCCAGCAGAGACCGGATAGAGAACCGGCAGCTGTAGGACGGGAAAATGAGGAAAATCCACTGATTTTATTAATTATTTATTTCTGCGCACGCTGCTCAAAGTAATGCAGCGAGTGGTCCATCTGCAGTTGGCTTCTCGTGCTTCGTTTGCAGCCCAAGCAGCGGTGGAAGTGATTTTAGTTTTATTTTTTTATTCAGCGAAAATAAAAACACGTTTTCAAGTTGATGGAAATAAACTGGAGGTAACCTCAGACAGAAGAGTACACTTTCAGTGTGTACATTTTAATTTTTTTTTTTTGGGGGGGGGGGGGGTTCCTCCCCCAGAAAATGTTGAATAAAGTAGATGCCATTTCCTGCATTGTGGTGTACTTTAACAGGTTTTTAAACATCTATGTTAATCTACGCAAGTAAACACTTGATTCAATATCTATATTTTAGAATTAATAGCACAACAAGAAGTAGCCTGACCAACAGCTCTCCTTGTGTGAATAGAGCACGGTCTGCTTCTCTCCCGCATCCTGACAACTGCTGGCACTAAAGTAGCGCTAAGCTAGCGCTACCTAAAATGCTGCAGACAGCATGTCAAAATACATTGAACAACCTAATTAACGCTTTGTACAAAATCAGTTTAGTGTTAACTGATCATAACAAACATTATGCAACCAAAAGTTGTAACATACTGTATGTCTACATTTAAAACACAGAAAACAAAGCACAGCTAGCTTTAAGCATTAACCTTTTAATTTAAACATTAAGCATGCAGTGTGATTATGACAGAAAATCCAATAATTCTTAGTCGGGTCATCTGGACAATTTCTTTTTTATAGAAACGTTTCACCTATCTATCCGGAGGGCTTCATCAGTCTGACTGATAGGGATTGAACCACTACATAATTTTTAAAGTCGACATTAACATAATAAAACTCGAGTAGAACTCGAGTAGTTGATGACGTCATAGGATCTCCACACCATGCGTCCGTATGGAGTAATCCATTTTGTAGCTTCTACTAGCTAGCCCGCGCTCTGTGCGGATCACGTGACCAATGATGTAACTGCGACGTAATGTCAGTACGAATACTCGACGTGAAATTTAAAAAATCTATAGATGTCCTAGGAATCGATGTGTAGATTACTCGAGTAGTCTGTTAAAGCCCTACTGATGAAGCCCTCTGGATAGAGGGTGAAATGTTTCTATAAAAAATAAACTGTCCAGATGACCCGATTGAGAATTATTGGATTTGGTATCTGGATGATTGAGCATGAGCTTTGTTGCTATGACAGAAAATATGAAATTTACCTGAAGTTGCCTTTGTACAGATGAACGTGGTACTTCCTGTTTATAACTGTTGTATTCGGCTGCACGAGGTCGGCCGCTGGGCTTTATCCATATTTTACTTTTTACTGACTTTGTTTAGTTTGTGAAATTTAATAAACTGTATTCCACCCTTTAACACAAAGTAACGCTGTCTGAATTACATGATCTCCACTGAAGACGCTGAACCATTTTTTGGGATGATTTTTCACAAAATCCCTCTGACCGCCAAGTGTTCGTAATGCAAAACCCCGACAGTGTTGTCGGACGAAAAGGGGGTGGAGCTCCTGCAGGTAAGAGGTGTTTCACTTCCGGACAAATTGAGGTTGTTGATTGGTCACTTGCTGACACGCCTGCTGGTTGATTGACAGGTGGTGTGAAGAATCCAACTTGTGCAAAAAAAGAATCATACATTTTACTGGCCCATTTAAGAGTCCTCGTTTATTCCAAATTTTTTCAATGTTTTTTGTTGGATCTAAGGTTTGAGAACTGGTTCCTTACAAATGGATAATGATGGTTTCTTAATTTTTTGGGGTGCTGAGTTAAAATTTAGGGGGTGCTTGAACACCCCCCCAAACGAGACTAATATTGCAGCAGGTGGACAGAGGGGTTTGTAATCCTTTAAAGAATTGAAAACCATTTATTGGAAGCATTTATTAGAGGTGTTTTTATTTAGAGCTTTCGGTTCTGATGTCAGTTTTAGTCCAACAGAGCTTGAACGTTTGCCATTTTAGTGCTGGCTTTGTCTCTGTAAATTATAAAAACTGTGGCTCTGAGAACCGAGTCTTATCTTTACTCATCTTTATTCTCGCTGTGTTCTCCCCTTGAAGCTCGGCGGCTCTGCCTCTTAATCCATCACCACTCTCCTTCACCAATCCCACATCCGGCCTGCCGTGCACAACCTACTGTCTGTCAAAGCTGCCAGATAAATGACTCGGCCCGGCTCTGCTCACAAACAAACTGAGGAAGGACGGGCAGAGAAAGGAAGACAGAGGAAAAGAGGATTGTGGATGATAGACTTAAAGTTTGGACAGTTTGAACAATGGTCTGGAGGCTGGCTGGAAAAACAAACCCCTTCATTTAGCTTTTTGTTTTTCCGCTGCGAGTCTGCAGCTCTGACCCTTCAGCAAACAAAATGGGACCCGGTCTGATCTGCCTCCTGCACCAAACGCTGTCGTAGCATGTCTCAGACGGACACAATGGACCACTCCTTCATTGCAAAAAAAGAGAGAAATCTTCTGTTTCTGCTTCTGGGACTTCCTGTCCACCCTTCCTGTAAACCGAGGATTCATTTCTTGATGGTTGGCCTTAAACGCAGCCTGTCGCAGAGGAAGCAGCTGCTAGTCAAACCCAAATGGAAAACCTCTCCTCACATCTGTATAATTTCACTGCCTTTTGGGCAGCAGTGCATCTCCTCCTCTTCCTACTGAACACCACACATTAGCACAGCGGCTCGTGGTTCTGCACTCTGTATTTTAGAGCTGACAAATTGATTGTAGATAATTTGCACCTAGAGGCAACATGCCGCGAGGCAAACAAAGACATAAAGGAGGGGGTAATATGAAAGGGGAACTGGACAGTGGTGGACAAGGTCATAACTCATTGGTTATCCTGTGCAGAGCCTGCGGTGAACAATGGGATCATGCAACAATAAGCTGATGGTTTAATGGAATAAGATGTGAACGCATCCGTGGAGGCAAATGAAGATTTAACCAACAAAACAAGCAAACAAACACAAAAACTTATCTGTGTTTGACTGTAGGTTTGTGTTGAACTAAACGTTGTTTGGTGGGTAAAAACTCAATCGCTCCTCTATCAGGTTACCAGAGCCAGAGTAGAGGCTGAAGCTGTTGCTGTTTGGGCCTCAGAATAACTGGGAGTGAATATGATTGAATTATCTCCAGGCAGAAAGGAACATATTGGACCTTGTACCTTGAGACACTCGGGGGGCCTGCAGCGCTGCAAACAGAGAGCCCACTCTTCAGCTGAACTCATCTCGTGTTTCTCTGTAATTACGTTGGGAAAGTTGGGAATGGAAGGAGGGGAAATGACAGCAGGAGATGCTGCTGCAGTTACTGAATTATCTGACAACATATATGGCAGCGGCCCTAAAGCACTCACTTCGGGTGAAACGGGGACTTTGCTTTAGTTTTTTACAGCATTTGTGCCCCCCAGCTGTTTATTAAAAAGATAAATTAAAAACCATAAAAGCTTACACGGAGAGTAGAGGCCTGAAGGAAGTGACACGTTAAATGGTGAGGCGTCCATGAACCCTGGAGATGGGAGGTGTTCAGAGCTGCAAAATGGTAAATAAGCATTATTATGTTAGTTTATAGGTTTATTGTCATGAGTAGATCAACACAAGGTCAACAATGTAATGACATGCTCAGGATGAGAAGAACCATCTCGACTCACCAAAAAACAAAACAAAAAATTAAAATAAGAAATACAAAAACAAGTCGCCAAACGTGGGAAAAATATCCACAGCAGCATGGTCCTATTAGCAGAGTGGTTCTGTTAGCAGCATGGACGATGACTTCCCTCCAGAACCGGGTCAGGCAGACACAGAACATCCAAAGTTCCATCTCGGAATCAAACTGTTCCGTAAAGTTTGGTCCGTGCCGGCAGATGGAGGATCATGGAGACGGAGGCCATCTGAACCATGATGGCAGGATGGCCAGGCAGCAACACACAAAAGTCCAAGTGTGTTGCGATCATTCCTGTAGCGTGCGTGCAGTGTAGCTGCAAAAAAAAATTAAAACAATCGGAACAAAGAGCGCGTTGAAGCGGCGCTCCCGTCGGTGCTGCGGCGCACGTGTCCCCTAAATAGTCAAAAATCAAGCGGACATCATTTTTCTTTCAGGACCAAACGCAGAACTTGAGTTGAAGCATCGGCTGTTTCTGTGCAGTGACTGTTTCGATTCAGTCTTTGTATTTTTATACATTTAAAACGATTTTGCTCTTTTAATTGCTTCTTGGAAAATTGTGTTTGTGCTTCAGGTTCCACTCTTTTTATAATTTGTTTTTGTTTTTTTCCACGCAAAGTTTTAATTTTTGTACAATAGTTTGATTTCAGTAAATTTCCTATGTTGTATTAACCGTTCTAACAACCCAAACAAAAGGAAAATAAAACGATTACATACTTTGTTGAGGACTGAAAGTCCAGTTAGTGCTATAGAAACATTTATACAAATAATGATCCATGTCCTGAGTTGTGACCTTTGCCGGCGTGAGTTTTCTTTGACCTTTTGAAGGTATCCGACTGGTTCTGACCCTACGGGGCCAAATGCTGCTCTGCTAACTCAAGACAAACAGAAGTCCAGACGGGTCGTATTTACACGGCTCGTATGTCCTCGTCACACACCATCTCCAGATAAAACCCGATTTCTGTACAAGTTTAACACAAACACCGAGCCGTAAAGCTGCAGCTCCCTCTGAATTTAATGGCGATGGGTTTTAATCAACATAAAGCGAGGTAATAACTTCTTAAAGGTTTCAAATAAACAATGAAATAACAAAGAACAGTTGTTGGGGATAACAGCAGCTTCATCCATCAAGGCAACAAACATCAACCTGTTAAAAACATAAAAACCTCGAGACTAATCAAATCCAGACTTTCAATCAGGGAGAACTGTTACTTTCATGTTTTCACGACTGATTTCTTTACCTTTTTGTAAGTGGTTACAAAAATGATTTTCTGCAGTTCAAGGTCATAAAAGTGAGAATGCAACAGTCTGTATGTTTTGTGTCGTGCATCCAGAAGCAACGCTCATTTTATTGGACGAACTGAAAACTTTTTAAATTATTTTTTTCACAAAAATACAGACAAAAAGCTTAGAAGTGCTGCCAAAAATCTCATTCATTCAGACATTTAAATGGTTTACAAAGGAAAGTAAAATGGTAAAATGGGGTAATAATTTGTGACACTTCAAAACAGTTTTTTTTTTGTCTGTTTGTTACGGACTTGAAGCTTCTGCAGGGCCGAGGGAGGAGTTTGTTACAAGGATGTAATACATGCACACATATGTATCATGCCTGGACAAAAACGATAGGAAAAAAACAACCATTTGAACCATCAAGAACTTTTAAACAAAAGTTTTGATGAGAAATTGTCCTGAAATTCCTCTCAAACATGTTTCAAATTTGTGAGACAACTGAGAAATCAAACTGTGCCAAAATCAACCCGCACGTCATTCAAAGGAGCTTCACGACATGTTCACAGGTATTTGTGCACGTGAACACGTCTTCAGTATCAATTCAGTGAAATTTCAAATGAAAACGTGTGGGAGTTCTGCTCCGTCAGCTCCCTGCAGCCACGTCTGAGCACCAATCAGCAGCACCTGAGGGTCATCGGCTTGATGAGCAACAGGAGCATGAAAGGCTGCAGAGGACATCCAGTCAGCGCTGGAGCATTACCTGCCAGTGGTAGTTGTGTTCTGGCTTTTTTCTTGTGAGATTACCAAGTATTCACCTACTTTTATATTTCTTTGTGCTTTCAGTATAATCCCTGGTGTCCTTCTGTCCCCTGGATTGTCCTCTGTGGACCTCGAGCTCTCCTGTGCCTCTTCAGCTGCCTCTGCCTGGAACCAGTGGGTCATCTTCCCCCACAACTGACTCCTATCCCTATTGTAAGAAAGAACAGCAGAAACATTATCACCCTTGCTGACAGATCACTAACCCATCCACAGAGCAGCTGTGGCTGAGTGGTTAAAGCAGTTGTCCTCCAATGGGAGAGTTGAGAGTTAGAGTCCACCAGCATTGACATGTTGAAGTATCCTTAGGCAAGACACTGAATCCCTCATTGCCTCCGATGTGTGTCCCATTGGTGTATGAATGTGATCTTACTAGTCTGGGAAAGCCGCAATCATTACAAAATGAATGTATTACCTTATGTGTCTCCAGCTCGCCGCCTGTTTTGGATGACTGCTGATCTGCACGGACCGACAGAAGAATCACTCTGTGAAAAGAAAAATAACGTTCTCAGTTTTCCTGCCCCTCAAGGTTACAGCATGGCACCACCACTGCATCCTGGTTGGTCGGATGAGGCCTCAGTCTTACAATATTTCATTAACTGACCCAAACCTGATGGAGCGGAGTGTTAGCGCAGCATTATCTGCAGCTTCAGGGGGTGGAGGTCATTCAGACTTTAAGGAACAGGAAAGACCTGCAGTCGGACCCAGTGTTGGTCTGGAGCAGAAGAAAAGGAAACAGCTGTCTATTTTTCCAAGTTATACTTTGGAAAGGCCCGCCAATGCCATAAGAGCGTGTAAAGATATTTTCCATCTCTGGAAGTTTTCATATCAATGTAAACAAATGGTGCTATAAAACCAGGCAAAAAGAAAATATGGGTTTTTTAACCAGGAAAACGAGTTCAACAAGTCACTTTATTGAACAATGGAGGGGTTTTGATGGCATAAGACTCTGTTTGGATAATTTTAAGAAAAACTCTGTTTGCTGGTGTTCGGAACTGAGTCATAGCTCGTCTGTGGTCGGGGCTCCATCTCTGTGAAGCAGTCTGTTTGGGTGGTGGTGGTGAGTGGGGGTCTTTAACTGCTCCTCTGTGTGAAGATCCAAGATGGCTGCTCCTGATGGACCAAACGGTCTCTCTGTGTTCAAATAACACACGGACAAAGTCTCTCAGGGGCCATTTTAGAGATGGAGCACTGTCAGAGAAACTGTAACCGTTTATTGGGAACATCTCCAAAGACAAACTCTAGAGGGAGCTGGTCTCTGGACAAAGGCCCTGCACTCTTCCACTGGTTGGCGAAAGGGACGTAAAGACTTTCAAATCAGATGTAAATGTCTGGGAATCTACGTCAGATAACAGAAAACGTTGGAGGAGCACCTTAAAAAACATCTTGTTTCTCAGTGAGGAGAAACAGAAAACTTGATGTTCAGCCACTTCCTGTCTGATCACTGATGGAACAAGCGGTACGCTGATGTCCTCTGTCTCTGAGGGACCTGAAGAGTGAATGCTTTTAGATTTACAGATGAGTGATTTTTGAATAAGAACTGAACAGGGAATGAAAGTAAACCTAAATGTTTTTGATGTGAGATATTCCAAGTGGGTAGGAGTTACACTGTGGAGAACAAATGGAGGCTTTTTATTTTCTTGACTGAGGCAGCGCAGAGTGACAGACCCTGGAGAGAGCAGTTTTATCACAGACCTATCTACATAGACACTTCATTGAGTGCTTAATCGTATGTCAACGTCGTCGCCATATTGGATTTGGCAAAAGTGAAGCAATAGTAGAAGATGCCGCATTAATTCAGAGTCGCAACACACGGACAAAGCTGTGCAAGACTGTTCTATTACAAGGTTTATAACTTACACACTTGCACAAATCTGCGGGTGGGTAGGTGAGTGATTTATGTTTTATTTTTCCCCACTATGCTATTTGTGGGACTCAGTTTGTTGGTGCTTCTCAGATTGAAGAAGTCCTTTGGATGAAGGACAAAACATCTCAGCAAATACATAAAAAAAAAGAAGAAGAAAGAAACCGTCCAGAAGACCTGATAGACCATTGTTGAATTTGTACCTGGATTATTGAGCATGAACTTTGGTTTTGGGGTGGTAGATTTACACACACACATCCTGGACTTTGACGTGGCTAAACAATTTCTGATGGTAACCTTTCTCATGTCTCGATGCAGCCTCACTCCAAAAAGGAAGTCTGGACTAGTGGATGACATTTTTTCAGGAGTCCTGCGGGACAAGGGATTCCCGCAGGATTCTGGCAGGACAGGAGTCAACTTTACTATAACTCACAGGATTGGGATGGGACAGGACGAAAAGTTAACGGGACCAGACAGGAGCGGGAACCAACAAATGGGAACAAATAAATAAATAAAAAACTTTGGACAGGCGCCGTTATTTTGTAGATTTTTTTTCAATAAGCCTTCACTCTGGAATACCAGACTTGCAATTCTCCAGTCTGTAATGTGTTAAACACAAAGTAATATAAAAAAATGAGTACAAGATTAAATCAAATTCTGTGTATTTCCTAAAGACTAAAGGGGGAAAAAAAAAAAAAAAAACAGGACCGTACAGGAGTGGGAGTCATGTCACCAGGAGTGGGACAGGACAGGATATTTTCCTGTGGGACCAGGACAGGACAGGAGTGAAAATCCACTCCCGTGTCATCCTCTAGTCGCAAGAAGGATGGACACGGTATTTCCAAACCTCGTTGTCGTTCTGTGACGGGACAGTAAGTTATTTCTCATTATCAGCCACGACCATTGAAGATATACATGAATAAACTATCATCGATGTTAATAACAAGACTAAATTATATACCTGTGACTCCAGTGTGTTTAAAAGCTTCAGATTTAGTTTGGATTTATGGATGGGAGGCTGTTAGTGCTCCACAGGGACACCACTAATGTGCTCCCTAGCATTTTGTCCTCAAATAACATCAACAACAACAAAATCCAGCAATAGCTGGATGGTTAGACCGACGAGATGGAGCAGGGGGGTGTTAGTGGTTGAGCATCTCACCACAGATTCCACCTTCCTCATAACTGAGCAGCAGCGCCTGAACTTGTGCTTCTGATCCTTTTAGTGCTGTAATCCTCCACCGCAAACAATCGCTCTCTGTTCCCTCACTGCCAGCTGTTTTCATACGATGGCTTGATAACGGGAAGTAAATTGGAAACTAATCCTCCAAAGCTTTTATTTTTCCGCTCTGCTCTTTGCGCTGCCTAGAAGGAGACAGAGGATCCTCTGCTTTGCTCCGGTAAGAAGCTAAAAATACTTTGAGTTCTCTTCTTTGCTGTGCATCAGGAAGTCGTCAGGAAGCAGCTGATGCTCTCTTACCCGTCATATGAGGACATTGGACCATGTCACGAAGAGCAAACATGCAGACAAAATCAACTCAAACAATTTTAAACCTCCTCTGGAGACCAAATAAAAGCAACAATGATGTCAAATGTAGAAAATGCATCAACAGACGTCCAGGAGTCTTATTTAGATGCTGGTCTGATTCTTCCTCTTTCTTAATCATTCATGTATTTTTAGTTACTCTGCTTGTTGATGTGTGTTTAATAAAAACATCATATTTGAAAGTAAAACTTTAGCTCTGTAAGTGCTTTTCTACTTCTCTTTTGAACTTCCTGCCTTGGAAAAAAACCCAAATCAGACTGAGGATTTCAGCAAATGGAGACAAATTAAAGCTGATTTGGCAGCAAACACACAACCAACACACAACCAACACACAACGTGCCAAATAGTCATAGTTTTAAGTTTAATTAGTGTCTCAAAGGAATGTAATGTCGGTTCTGTTGGACTGCAAGTGATGGTTCTGAGTCTCATGGAGCTTGCTTTGGTTTGGAGACGCTGTAAAGAAAATGAAATCATTTTGAGCTTTAGGAACCGACTGGATGATTCAGAGGTTTTGCTGTTTTTTCACAGAAGAGTCTGCAGAAAGTGTCGGTTTTTACCAGAATCAGACCACAACTGTGTGACAACACTGACCCGACACATGAATGAAATGAATAGTGTGAATGTTTATGAAGCATTCATATTGTGATCCAGATGTTTTTCAGCTTCTTTCTCGTTCCACAATTGTTGTTCTATTTCAACAAATCATAAATCAAAAATGTTCAGCTCTTTCAGGACGATCCTGCTATGACTTTTGGTGTTGGTGTAACTTTAGCTTTTTGAAATTTAGCTTTTTCTGCCATTCTCTTCTCACAGAATATGAATTCATCTCATTTTACATCCTTCAAATCTTTAGATGCGTTTACAACCTTTTACTGCTCCTTTCGCATTTTGTTCTGCTTCAGCTTCTTTCAGCTTCCTTGGGCAAATTAAAACTTTTTTCAGCTAATTTCAGCTGTTTTGTGCTCCTTACAGATTGTTTCTGCTAACTACATTTTTGTGATTGTTCTAACGTCTTTCTGCGAATTTCAGCTTGTTATGCTCCTTTCAGCTTTTTAGTTTCAGCCACTATTTAGCTCTTTTATGCAAATTTTAGATTGTTCAGACATTTCCACTTTTTCATGTAGCTAATTTCAGCTCTTTCCGCTTCCTTCTGGTAGCTTAAGCTTCTTTCTGCATTTTCAGTTACTTTTCAGCTTTTTTTTTTTGTTACTACTTTTAACTTTTTTTTTAGCTAATTTCCTCATTTTTGTGCAAATTTTTGCTTATTTAAGCCTAATTCAGCAAATATATGTTCTTTCTGCTTTCTTCTGCTAATTTAGGCTTGTTCTTTCATTTCAGCTACATTTCAGAATGTCTGTTAGCTAATTTCAGCTGTTCTTCAGCAATAAGCATTCAGAATGCATTTTTGCAGGAAATAAAATTTCTCTAGTTGGCTACAGTTTCCTGACGACAGATTTATTTGTGCTGTTGTTGTTTGTCCATCCTCCTCTTTCACTTGGATAGACACTTGGTTTGCACGCACACTGACACACACTAACCGTGCAGCAGACACTCATCAGCTCAGTCTCAGCTCATGAGGTGGTTAGTGAGGTGTCCCATGTGTAGGACACACGGGTCATTAGCCGTCCGCTGGATCGCCTTAAATCGCCCGTCACATTCCTCCGCTGCCATGATTGTTTTAATGGAAGCCAATGATGTACAGGCTGCAGCCTGCAGTGGGTGCATGCCTGCATTTGTCTTCGGAGAAGTGAAGAAGTCTGCTTGTTTCTTTATTTCCTCTGCCTCCGACGTGTGTTGGTGTTTGTGCGAGTCTCTCAGGAGTCGTTGCGACTCACACGAGTGGCTCTTCATGTTTAATTAGCCACGAATGTAAAACGACATGGAGCTTGAATTAATTGCATATTTTACCCAGGAGCACCGTGGCTTTCTCTGTAGGTGTTTTCTGTCACGTTCAGCGTCTTAATCTTTTTCTATCGTTTGCATCCAGAGATTCTCTTTGTCGTCTCTCAAAGTGAGTTGTTCCGACTGTCAAACTTAACAACGCCGAACAAACTGTCCTCGTTGTTTTACTTTTCTAATAAAATCCAAACGATTTCAGGACCGGGGATTGTAAGGTGCACACCCACAGGGTATTTGTTGTTGCAAAGGTGTTTTATATATTTGAACGAGACTGTTCACAAGCAGAGATGGTGGATGTGAACACTTGTTTTCATTGTTGCTCTAAAGATGAAGCAAAAAATGACTCGGAGTAAAAGATGAAAGCTGGAGAAAGAAACACCTCAAACCAGTTTCAAACAGTCCTTCTTTTGAAGATCCTAAACATATGGGTGAATGTGATGGAGGGTAAAAGTTTAATTTTAGAGACACGACAGACACAAAAGATTCTTTTCAAAGTGCTGTTTGTCCTTGTTGAGTTGCCGTAGCTTCCTGCAGTCCATGTTGAAGTAAAGCTGAATCTTTCTTATGCTTTCATCAGAAGTGACAACTTATTATGATTTAGTTTTCCAGTTCTCTTATTTCCTTCTTCCGGTTCATTGCTCACCTCTTCTTCATCCACAGATCCACCCAGCTGTAGTCTCTCACTAATCACCTCCTCCAGCATTCTCAGGCTCACTGCAGTTCTTAATGCTCAGTTCAGACCTTTTCTCAGATTTTTATTTTTTGCTCTGTTGTTCTCATTGTGATTTACCTGTATAAATAAAGGGTAAAGGAAAAATAAACGTAGCCTCCATCAGGCTCCGGTGTGAACAGTACACGGTTCTGAAGCGACCCACAGAACAAGACCCGACGTCACTCGCAGCACGCCGAGTTTACAGAAGGAAACGTGGAGGCTGCATGTTAGCATGTGTGGATCAGATCTGGAGTCGTACAATCAGAACTGATTCAATTGATTTTCTGTGAAAATGCAGTGCAAATGCTTATTGATGAAAAACAGCTGAAATTAGCTAAAATTAATAACAAGCAGAAAAAACAGAACACATTTGCTGAATTAGGTTTAAATAAGCAGAAATGAGTACATTAGCAAATTAGATGAAAAGCTGAAATTATCATAAAAACAGCTAAATAGTAGCTGAAATGTAAGCTGAAACTTGCATAAATAAGCTGAAAGGATCATAACAAGCTGAAATTAGCAGAAAAAGTTAGAAAAAAGCTCAAAACCGTTGCAGTTAGCAGAAAGAATCTGAAAGGAGCACAAAACAGCTGAAATGAGCTGAAAGTAGATGAAAAAAAGTTTATATTTGCACAAAGAAGCTTAAAAAATTTGAAGCAGAACAAAATGTGAAAGGAACAGTAAAAGGTTGTAAACAGATCTAAAGATCTGAAGGATGGAAAATGGGCTCAATTAATTTTCTATGAGGAAAAAAATGGTAGAAAAGGCTAAATATTTCAAAAAGCTATAGTGGCATGAACACCAAAAGACAGCAGGATTGTGCTGAATGAGCTGAACGTTTTGATTCTTGATTTGTTGAAGCTTCTTGAAAACTGCAGGACGAGAAACATTTCTGGAACGGAAACGAGTGACAGAAGGTAAAAACAAACTCGAGCGTCTGTCCCGTCACGTTGGCATCAGTCTCCGTCATCCAGCACTTATCTAAAAGTAAAAAGCAGCTGGACCTCTGTTCTGAAGCTGAAGACGTGAAGGTCCAGTTAAAATCGCCTAAACTCGCTGGTGTAAAAGTCTGGGAACTTTTAAGAAATCAGATTTGGTCCAGTTTTACGTGTGAACGGAGCCTGAAACTCCTGCGGCTGGCTGTTTTTTCACATGTTCAGTGGTTATTCATAATTATTTTTTCATAACTGTTGGAATTTCTAGTTTTTTTTTTCTACATTTTGTCATCTACTGACTTTCCTTCATTAAATGCAACTCTGGATCAACTCTGCTTCTTATCCCAACATATGACAACCAACCAAACGTTCAGCACGTTCCAAAAAGTGATGCTGCTTTTTTCATTAAGAAGAGTTTCTAGATAAAATCATCCCTTTAAAAAAATAAAAAATAAACTACTGGACATTTCTTTGATTTTATAGGTTCCTGCTGGATTCCTTGGCTTGTAGAACCAGTACAATGCAGGAAATGAACAAATGAACTTACCATGTGTTCCCTCTTTCATCTAAAAGATTTACAAAGATTAAAACTATTGATCCGAGGAAGTCTAGCATGGGTCGGATCTCAGAGGCACGCTGTCTGTAAAGGAAAAAAGAATAACATTTCTTCAATATTCCTTTAAATTCAGTCCTTTAAAGCTCTCAAAGATGGAAAATGTCATGTTTTTTTTTTCTTTAAATCTTTTATGATTCAGCAGACTTTGTATGTTTTCATCTTTATCTCTGCAGCCTTATCTCATATATCAAACTGTTTGATGCAGATACAAAATCCCGGATTCATCCTCTGCCAAAACGTTGCTGGGTCCCATGCTGTCATGAATTTCTACAATGATTCACCTTTTCTTCCTGCAGAGACTCTGACCCATGCTCTATATAGGAAGCGTACATAACAATATATAAATTGAGTTGTAACATATGAACAAATGGAGCTCATCTGTCTGGGAACAGAAAAATAAACTGGAGAAAGTGAGTTGTTTAAATAAAAAGTGGTGGTTCTGTAAAAAATGTATTAATAACTATTAAATTACCTGTTGGTGATAGCTATTTGAGTGTCCTTAGTTTGGAGAAATAAAGTTTAATTCAAACCGGATTGATGAGCAAACAGTCGAAAAGCAGCAAAACCTGAAAAGGTAACTGCAGTTTTGAAGCATAAATTACGCTAAACCTGTTTAAACCTTTACAGCACCCCCAGTTTTATAATAAACAATTTACATGGGGATTTATGATTATTTGCACTTCCTGCAGAAATATTAACACATTTCTCCCAGAAACATCGTACAATGCAAAACTGGCGACAGTAAAATGGTTTAAATTAAAAGGTTTGCGGAAAACCCAATGACATGAAGTTAAAAAATAGATTCTCTATATTTTTACCACATTATAAACCAAATGTTAAAAAACAGCAGTAAAGGCAATAAAATATATGAAAGGTCAAATGAAAATGTAGAAATATAACATAAAAATGTCAACTCTGTTTGCTGTATTTTCAGATGTAAATGATCCAACAGACTTTTAGATCTGACATAAAAATCAAACATAAAAATTCATATAACTCGTGCAAATCCTTTTTAATGCATTTTACATTGCCAACGGTAGAGTGCATGGTGCAAATATAATTGAGTTTCTGTAAAAATTATCCCTGAGCTGCAGCAGATGTGCTTCAGCTAGCTGCTCTGCTGTGTGCCTGTAAACAAACATGTATTCTGACAATAATCAGACTATTATCAGATGACAACAAAGTGTATTGTCTTCCTCGTGCTTGTTTTTGTTGTGTATTCAAGTACGTGGTGTCACGTGAAACATGTTTACAGTCACACAGAGCTTCCAAACATAGACTACCACTGTCAGTCACCAATTACGGAGGACTGTCAGAGAACAAACAGTAACCCGCTGGACAAAGCCAGACATACCAGACTCTATTTGGATTGTTATCGGTCTGCAGAAGCGAATCAGTTGGCGCAGGGTTTGCAAGCCAAAAGTGATGATACGGAGCGGGCATGTTAGCCAAACTAAGGAATCCTCCTTCCATCCATTCTAAAACCACCTCTTCCCAGCATTTTTCTGACTAACGCTAGATCTATGGTCAACAAGATGGATGAACTGGACCTAAGCATCGCAGCAGTCTCCCCTGTGCATGATTGCTGTGTGTTAATATTCACAGAGGTCTGATTACACCCGTTGATCCCCACTACATTACAGCTTTCAATACGCACCACTCACCGCTATGACAGGAATGGCAACTCTGGTAAAATAAGCGGACTGTGTATATATGTTAATGATGACTGGTGCAAAAATACCAAGATCATAAAAACCCACTGCTCTCAGAATATCAAAGCAATACCTGCTGCTTGCAGACCTTTTGATCTGTCTACAGAGCTAACAATCATCACCTCTGTCTATAGTCCACCAGACGCTAACATTAGGTTAGCTATTGACTATCTCTACAATACAGTCAACGGACAGCAGCAAGTCCACTCTGATGGTGTTCATATCATGGCTGGGGATTTTAATCAAGCATGCCTAAAGACTGCCCTCCCTAAATTTGCACAATATGTGCAATGTGCCACCAGAGGAATAAATATGTCTACTCTAATCTACATCAGATTCTGAACGGACAGGATTGCAATCAAGAACATCTGGATTCATCCAAACTGGAAGCCCTGGATGAACAGCAAGGTCCAGGCATTCCTGAAAGCCTTTAATATCACCTTCAGGTTGGGTGACCAGGCCGAGTACAGCGTAGCCAGAGCAGACCTGAGAAGAGGAATTAAAGAGGCCAATGTGGCCTACGGAAGGATGGTGGAAGCTCACCTGGCCAAGAACAATCCATGTCAGGTGTAGCCAGGCCTTAAACGGCTCACCAATTGCAACTCCCTTGTCAGTGACCATGCCTTCCTGGCTGAGGAATTAAACAATTTATTTGCCCACTTCAAGACAACATCTCTTCATACAGCCACACTGCCTCCCATTCCACAAGCCTTCTTACTTTTTCAAGTGAGATCTGTGTCCAGGTCTGTGAACATGAGGAAAGCTACAGGGCCAGATGGAATTCCTCCCAGCGTTCTGAAGACTTGTGCCTTTGAGCTCTCAGGGGTATGTACTAAGATCTTCAGTCTCTCCATGGCACAGGCCTCTGTCCCGCCTTGCCTCAAGTCGATCAACATAATCCCATCCCTAAAAAATGTCAACCGTCAACTGCCTCAACGACTACAGGCGTATCGGAGTGACACCATTGGTCACCAAGTGTTTTGAGTGACTTCTGGCACAGCACATCAAGGACTGCCTCATCCATATGCATACAGAGCAAATAGAGCTACTGATGACACCATCTTCTCTCCCCTCCACACTGCTCTGACCCACTTAGAACTTCTTAAGTCCTCTGTCAGGATGCTTTTTGTTGACTTTAGTTTGACTTTTAACAATATTGTTCCTGACATGCTGGTGAACAAGTTGGCTGCACTAGACTTACCCCCTGCCACTTGTGCCTGAATCAAGGACTTCCCTACAAACCATCCTCAGCTTGCGAGGACTGGTGCACACAGCTTCTCCACCCTGACACTCAGCACTGGCTACCCCCTGGGCTGTGTGCTGAGCCCACACCTATTTACCATCTATACCCATGACTGCACTCCCTCTCATCCCATCAACACCATCATCAAATTTGCAAATGACACCACTCTGGTGGAACTTATAACTAGTGGAGACAAGTTGGCTTATAGGGACGAGGTGCAGCCGAGAGAGTCCCCCACTTCAAACTCTTGGAGACTTACTTCTTAGATGACCTTTCCTGGTCATTCAACACCACAACAGTGTTTTAAAAGGCCCAGCAGCAAATCCACTTCTCGAGAGTACTTGGACGGAACAACTTGGAGACCAAGCTGCTGGTAACGTTCTATCGCTCCACCATAGAGTGTGTGCTGACAAACGCCATTACAGTGTGGTACACCGGCTCAACCACCGCTGCCATGAAGAGGCTGCAGAGGGTGATCAGGACTGCTGAGAGAATAACTGGCTGTCCTCTCCCCTCCCTCAGCTATATCACTGTCTCTCCAGGACAAAGGATTCTCCAAGACCACCTCCATCCTGGACTCATCCTACTCAGCCTGCTGTCCTCCAGCAGAAGGTACAGGAGCATTAAGAGCCACACAAGCAGACTCTAAAACAATTTATGTCCATGGGCCATCAGGACTCTAAATACCCGTTAAATTCCCTAAGTGCAATTTTCCTCTAGTGCAAAATGTTTGGTCACTTATAGGATGTTCAATATATTCAGTCTGCTTCCGATAACTCACCTGTTTTCTTTTGGCCATCTGTGCTTTCAGGCCTGACGTTTCTTGTGTATATATGTCTTTAATATCTGCTCTCAATCATTGTGTATATATGTATGGGTTTTTTCTTTTTAATTAATACACTGTCAGTTGAAGCACCTTTTAATTTCATTGTTCAGGCTGTGCAATAACCATCCATCCATCCATCCATTATCTTTACCCACTTATTCCATTTTGGGTCACGGGGGTCGCTGGTGCCCATGTCCAGCAATCACTGTGCGACGGGCGGGGTACACCCTGGACGGGTCGCAAGTCCATCACAGGGCCACATAGAGACAAACGAAACAAAAAACAATTCACTATCACTCACACCTAGGGACAATTTTAGAGTTACCAATCAGCCTAACATGCATGTTTTTGGTCTGTGGGAGGAAACCGGAGTACCTGGAGAAAACCCACGCATGCACGGAGAGAACATACAAACTCCACCCAGAAAGGCCCCTGGACCGGGGTTTGAACCAAGGACCTGCTCGCAAAGAGGCAGCAGCTCTACCAGTTGCGCCACCGTGCTGCCCCTAACATTTTACATATTAGTCTGTTTTATAAATCATTTTTCCAGAACCAGACTTTAAAATTGCTGAACTATCCCTTTAATGATTTTAATGAAAGTAGAGGTTTATATATGATATAAGTTCAAGTGAACAAAGCTGCAATGTTTTTATATGATAAAATGATATTTTCTTCAGTTATGCACACTTCTCTCTCTCACTCACACACACACACAGACGAACACATACACATGCACGCTTGCGTGCGCCTCAGAGTCACGAGTGTGACTTTAATTTTCACCTTGTCTCAGCCTAAATGAGGCTACTGGCTCGTCTTCACATGAGCTGTGTGAAAGAGAGAAACTTCCCTCATTAAATCACTCCAGGAGCCTGCTTGTCTCACCCAGTGAGTTTATTTTAACTGAAAATAAAACACGTTTTATTTTAACGCATGTGACTGAGTGTCTTTGTCACAACTGATTAGAGAGCGGTCATCGATCGTCAGCATCCGTCACCAAACCAGGACCTCCGTCAGGGAGAGCTAACAACTACAAGCTCTGACTCAAGCGTAGTTCAGATACAAACTCCCACTGCCTCCTGTAAACTCCAGACCTCCTGCAGACTTCAGATATCAGACGTGTGTTTTTCTCATGATGTCACAGCTGTATTGTGGATGTTCTGTAGAACAGTCACATCCTCTACACTTCAGAACCCTGATGCATGACTCTCTGTTCTCCGTGACATCTCACCAAGTTGTAAATCAATGGGTCTTGATGCAGAGGTTGTATCAGACAAAACCACATCGGCGGGTCTCATCAGCTCCCGTCTGTCTCAAATCAAATGTGAGGAAACGCTGAGATGAGACTGATACAGGAGAGGAAAAGAGAATTTGAAGACGGTGATAAGAAGAGAAGGACTACAAACAGAGCAGGAGATGAGGAAAGATAAAGAAAGGAAGGAATTAAATGCTTAAAGGAGACAGGAAGAATTAAAACTGAAGTTGCAGGAAAGAGTTGAAAATAAAAAGATGAAATAATGAATTTATCCTGTTGGATTACAGATGTGTTGAGCTCCGGAGGTTTGAACTCTGTTGCCTCATATAAACCCACCGATCTGCTGCATGTGTGTTTGAACATGGGAGACCATCAGATGGTCCTGGTTCTCCTTGTCCAACTCCAGAACAACCTGCAGAACTAAGTGTCTGCTCCACACTGTGTTTTGGTCGCAGCGTTTGACTGAAGTATACGACAGCAGTTCACAGTGATCAACAACTCAGTGTGTGATGTTCAAAAAAGTAAGAAACCACACGCTGGACCTGGAGCAGATGTTGATAAAGAACAACTCAGTCCACAAACCAACAGATAACTGATCCAGTTTACCAGAATATGACACCTTCTGTACACCAACTTATATTGTAGTTTTATAAAATTAAAAATGTGCTGAATCAAAACAGCTGAGATGAGTATCATCTGTAGGGAGGCTGGGCTCAGACCTAAAGATCAGGAGCTGCATCTTCTGTGAGGAGGAGGTTGGAGAAGAGCTGCTGCTGCTGCTCCTCATGAGAAGGAGTAGGTTGAAGAAGTTCAGACATTAAGATCCTTCCTGGGAGCAACTTGGGAACCTCCAGGAGGAGCTGGAGAGGGTTGATGGGGAAATGGAGGTCTGGGTTTCCCTCCTCCACATGTTGCACCATGACCCAGCAGAATATAGATGGATGATGGATGGATGGATGGATGGATGGATGGATGGATGGATGGATGGATGAATGATGGATGGATGAAGTATGGATGGATAGATGGATGGAGGATGGATGGATGGATGGATGGATGATGGATCAATGGATGATTAAGAATGGATGGATGATATATGTATGTATGTATGGATGAAAGATGGATGGATGGATGATGGATGAAAGATGGATGGATGAAGTATGGATGGATAGATGGATGGATGATGGATCATTGGATGATTAAGGATGGATGGATGATGTATGGATGGATGAATGATGGATGAAAGATGGATGATGGATCGATGGATGATTGAGGATAGATGGATTATGTATGGATGGATGGAGGATGGATGATGGATGAATGATGGATGGATGATGGATGTATGATGGATGGATGAAAGGTGGATGGATGAAGTATGGATGGATAGATGGATGGAGGATGTATGATGGATGAATGATGGATGGATGAAAGATGGATGGATGATGGATGGATGGATGTTTGATGATGGATGGATGGATGAAGTATGGATAATGGATGATGGATGGATGGATGGATGGATGGAGGATGTATGGATGGATGATGGATCGATGGATGATTGATGATGGATGGATGAAAGATGGATGGATGATGGATCGATGGATGATTGAGGATGGATGGATGATGTATGTATCTATGTATGGATTAATGATGGCTGGATGGATTAAGTAAGGATAATGGATGATGGATGAATGGATGGATGGATGTATGAAGTATGGATAATGGATGATGGATGGATGGAGGATGAATCAAGTCTAGGCTTGATGGTGTTTCTTTGTTGATGATGCAATGAATAAAGGCAATGAATTATCTTAATCCATCAGATTTTAATCTGAGGTGTTCCTGCCCGCCTGGTGCAGGTCGCCAGCAGAGCGACACTTTAAACCTTCACTTTATGTCTTCGATTGACACCTGATACCTGCTCAGTGTGTCACCACCTGCAGGAGCGTATAAAAAGTGATTTTCAGCTCCAGCTCAAATAATTTCTGTTTGAGTTGAAACGACGAGGAGGAACCGGAGAGGAGGAACCTCCTGACTCCGTTTATTTTCAAACCTCATCTGTTACAGGAGCACAGTTCATAATGAATGTTCCTCGCCTGTCAGTCTCTCCTGTAGAACCCGCCCACACACACACACACACACACACACACACACACACACACACACACACAC